>NC_142940.1:46339542-46362042 GCF_046866305.1 Octopus bimaculoides | reverse complement strand
AAAAAAATATTAATTAGATTTCCTGTAATTTCGGGAAGAGATTTGAAACCACCAACTGTACGTTGTATTACTACTTCTGATCACCCATCCCTATTGGGCCACGGAAACAGGATTAACCATAATGAGAAAATTAAGATACTGAAATCTGACGCGTGTCGAGCAAGGGTGAGAAGTGAGAAAGTTGAAAGAGTGAGAGGGAGTGGCTGATAGGTATTTGAATTCCTTCTACGATTGAACTGAAATTGACCCGTGGCTATTAAAGGCCCAACCACACACACACACACACACACACACACGCACACACACACACACACACACACACTCACTCACTCACATACATACACATACTTGAACTTCTACGATTGAACTGAAATTGACCCGTGGCTATTACAGGCCCAACCACACACACACACACACACACACACACACATAGACATACATACACACATACACACAGACACACACACTCACTCACACACACACACACACACACACACACACACACACACACATTTGTATTAGGTCTTCTACCCATTTGAATTCGTCCATACACCAGATAATGTTAAGTCTTATATTCCGAAATTTAAATTTTGGATTTGTTTTTATTATACGATTACAGTGAAGGCGCGTGGCCTAGTGGTTAGGGCATTCGGCTCATGATTGTAAGGCCGTGAGTTCAATTCCCGCCGACGCATTGTGTCCTTGAGGAAGAAACTTTATTTCACGTTGCTCCAGTCCACTCAACTGGCAAAAGCGAGTAGTACCTGTATTTCAAAAGGGCTAGCCTTATCACATTCTGTATCACACTGAATATCCCCGAAAACTACGTGAAACATACACGTGTTTGTGGAATGCTCAGCCACTTGCACGTTAATTTCACGAGCAAGCTGTTCTGTTGATCGGATCAACTGGAACCCTCGTCGTCGTAACAGACGGAGTGCTCCTAATAAAATTACACCTCAGTTATAAAACAACTTTTGGCTTTCGAATACAACCTATTCTTTCTCTTTCTATATTTTTGTTAAGTTACAATTTCTCTGTTTTGGTCAAGATCTTTCCAATTTCTTTTTTCTTGTATCAAGCAATTGACGAAAGCATTTAAAAAAATCTAAATTCATACAGCCGAACAAAATCAAAAATATTATTTCTATTTTTGTCCCCTTTACTTTTTACTTTCCTACAATATAATTAATTACCGTATCCTATTTACTGCGACCTTGCATATTAGGTGAGTATTTCAGAAATATCTTCACCTTCTAAACAATAACTGTCTAATACATTCGTATATGTTTTTCAATTGAAACACTCTGAATCATTTGGAGATTTATTGTTTTAAAAGCAAAGTTTGCGTAACAGATATTTTTGGCTGGATTATATAGTCATCGGTTTTACACTTCTTTTTAAATTCTTTAACTGTCGCAATATAGTTTTCTGCTCTAGACACAAGTCCTGAAATTTTTACGGGAAGGGGAGGCAGTCGATTAGATCGACTCCAGTACGCAACTGGTATTTAAGTTATCGACCCTGAAAGGATGAAAGACAAAGTCGACCTCGGCAGAATTTTGACTCAGAACGTAAAGACAGACGAAATACCGCTCAGCATTTCGCTCGGTGTACTAACGATTCTTCCTGTTCGCCGCATTTAACTGTCACAATATAGAAACATTTAACATGGCACCATTACACAATTTACAAATGCTTACATTTCTTATATTTTCCGTGAATTTTTCACAGGTCCAGCTAGTTATTATTATTATTATTAACGTAAACGAACGAACATGTGTTGTCTCAGGAGATGTAGGGATCAATCTGGACACAAAGACACATACAAGCATAGACACATATATCCATCCATACACAAATACACACATACACACGCACACAAACACACACACAGACACACACGCACACACACACACACACATATATATATAGAGAGAGAGATTGATAGGTAGAAACAGACTGACAAACCGACATATATGTACATACATACATACATACATACATACATACATACATGCATGCATACATACATACATAATAGATACAGCCCCGTCAGCAAAATTCACAATCAGGTATTGGGCAACCCGAGGCTACAGCTGGAGACTTCACCCAAGGTGCTGCGCAACGGTACTGAACCTGAAAGCACGTGATTGTAAAACGAGCATCTTAACCTACAGCCACGCCTACGTTTATAACATTTCCGTTTGTGTTGTTTTTTTTTTTGTAATTTTAGTTTGTTTGTTTTGAAAAGAGGGAGGGTGGAATGTGAACAGAGAAGTAGCTACCTTATTTGGATGTTCAAATGAGCAACTTAGTAAATGCTTCCAAGGATAGTGTTTTTGCTAAATTACGTTTGACTGGAAAATTAGCCACAACCATTAAAAAGCATTCTTCGCTTCTGTTTCGTTTTCTTCGCCCACATATTATACCATCTTATTTCTCTCCTGTTATTCTTCAAGATTGATGCCTAATTAACTCTTGCCAATATTCTTTACAAAGTATTTCGCTTATACTAAAGCTTCTTAATTTTCTTTGTAATATATTTATTTTTTTACTACTGTTGCTTTTTTTTAATTGTTTATTTTTATTTTGTATACCATTGAAGTTGTTCTCGTTGTTGTGTTGTTGTTCCTGTTGTTGTCATTGTTTCCATGACTGTTTTCTTGTTTATTTTATTGTTTCTGTTCTTGTTGTTACTTTTACTTTTCTTCTTCTCTCAACAATTATATGTTTTCTTGTTTTTGTTGTTCTACAAACTTTGATTCAAGTTATTTATTTAGTTATTTATTTATTGTTATTGACACATGCTTCGGTATATTTTAATTTTTATTCATGTATTCTCTTTTTGTTTGTCGATTTAGATTGTGAAGTACAGGTATTTTTTTTTTGTTTTTGTTATTGTTTCATGGTTTTGTTTGTTTCTCCTTGTGCTATTTTTTTTGTTTGCGATGTGTTTGATTTAGAGAAGAGAAAAATCTACTGATTGTTGGGCGGTTATTTATATGTTTATTTATTATGTATTTATTATTTAGTTTTTAAGTTTTTTGATATTTATTTATTTAATCTAATCAGTTTTAGAGGATCTGATTTCGATATCAACGTACCGATTCGAGGTGGATTTCTGTCAGATTCGTTACCGCGCTAGACAAAATGCTTAGCGGCATTTCTTCTGACTTTGTGCTCTAAGTTCGAATGCCACCAAGATCTCCTTGCCTCACATCCTTTTTGGGATCGATAAAATACATACCAGTTAAGTACCGGAATTTTTTTAATAGACTAGCCTCTGCCGAACAATTTTTCAGGCCTCGTTCCTATAGTGAAAATCAATATTAATGTACCGTTAGCGAGTCGGTCAAAATTCTTTGCTTTATGCCCTCCGGCGGCGGCGGCGGCGGTGGGGGGGAGGGATGGAGGAGGTGGGGGGGGAGGTGGGGTGGTGGTCTCCTTGATGGTGGTGAAGGTGGCGGCGGCGGATGTGGTGCTGGTGCTGCTAGTGGTGGTGGTGGTAGTGGTGCTGCTGGTGCTGGTGGTGTTGCTGGCGCTGGTGGTGCTGGTGCTACTGCTGCTAGTGGCGATTGTGATGATGGTGATATAGATGGTGATGATACTAATATTAATGAGTTTAGGGTTCGAATTTGTGATGGCGGGGATAGAATGGGTTGATTTAAAATATTGGTAAAGAGGAGTGGGTGATGGAGGGAATAGAAAGAGAGAATTTATGGTAATTATGAAAGTGGTTGTAATTGGAATTGGTTGAGATAATGTCTGGGGTGTTGTTGTAGGAGGAGTGATAGAATGGTGTTAATTTAATGTTGATGGTATTGCTGTTGTTCACGTTCTTATTTTTATTATTTTTGTACATACTCTTATCGGCTTTGATGATTTTTTAAATGATAATGGTTAAGATTTTGAGGGGAGGGGCATTCCGATTACTCGCCTCTCGTACATGAGTGGTACTTACAAAATCGACCGCGAAAGAATGGAAAGCGAAGTAGACCTCGGTGGAATTTGAACTCGGATTATATGGTGCCGGAAGATATGTTTTCTCCGACGCGCTAACAACTCTGTATTAAATCGATAAATTAAGATACCTTTTTTTTTTTTTAATGGGAATATACTCTTTGATATATGACGATCAGGTAAATGTTTTCGGCGTTGTTCATATGAGAGGTGAATAATTATATACATCCTAAGATTATATTTTTAATAATAGATGTAAATAAAGCGGCGAGCTGGCAGAATCGTTATCACAACGGGCAAAATGCCTAGCAAAATTTCGTCCGTCTTTACGCTCTCAACTCAAATTCCATCGTCTTTTCAGGGTCGATAAAAGAAGTACCAGTTGAGCACTGGTGTTGTTATAATCGACTTAACCCTTTTCCTGCAAACTTGCTGGCCTTCTGCCAAAGTTTGAAGTCCATGTATGTCGTAAGATATCTTATGTGACATACTATTGGGAATACACATGATATGACATACAATTTGCGGTACACATTATATGATATGTTATCAGCGTGATGCATGTTACGACGTCTTTAGTAATTTACATATGACCTATTATTATCAACACACACGCTATGATATACTATTACGAATATCCATGTTATGACACATAATTAACAATTCAGAACTTGTGACACGCCATTGACGATATACATGAAAAAGTATGGCATTAGCGATCTAATTTATATGACGGTATTAGAAATATTCGTTTTATGACATGTCATTAGTAGTATAATGTTATGAAACGTCATTAGCAGTGAAAAAAAGTTATGAAATACTATTAAGAATATGCCTCAAAAAATATTCCATAAGCAAAACAAATGATACAGAACGCTAGTTCTTGTCACGAAAAATGCCCCTTCGATTTAATATTTAACGATTTTCGGTACTAATTACTGAAATATGTTAATTAATACACACCCTAACCCCATCACACACACGGGTGTGTCCGTGTGCTTTTATTTACATTGTGCGTATGTGTTTAAGTGCATGTATGTATGTATGTGTGTGGGGGGACATGTGAGTACGTATGTATTGTTGTCTGTGTGTATATGTGTAAGTGCGTGTGTGTGTGTGTGTGCACGTTTATGTGTAAGTATGCATGTATGTATATATGTATGTATGCATGTATGCATGCATGAATGCATGAATGATGCATGTATGTATACGGTATGCATGCATGTATGAATGGCTATGAATGTATGTATACATATGCATGTATGAATGTATGTATACATATATATATATGTATGCCTGTATATAAGTACAGGCATAGGAGTCTTCAAGGATTTATTCATATGCGTATATGTGTGCATGTGTATAAGTGTTGATGTATGTATACAAAAATATGTGTAGGTGTATGTGTGGGTGCTTGTGTATGCGCGCGCGCGTCTGTGTATTTGTGTATGCATGTGTGTGCGCATGTCTGATTTAATACACGAATCTTTCCAATATAGAAGCGAAACTGAACAGAAACATTGTTGACATTCAACAATGTTTCCAGTACGATCGATAGAATATCGATCAGAAATATTGGCACATGAGAAATATAACCAATTGAATCGACCTTGTGCATGTTTAGTAATCTATTTTATCGATCCGGCAGGTATTGAATGGAAAATGGAAAACAAAGAATACTGGAGCAATTTGGATGCAATACCCGGATATTACACAATGCCGTGAAACGTTTGGTACGGGGCTCCACACTTTCCCCTGATCAGTAAGAGTTCAGTATGTTATTTAGTAGCAAGTATAGTTGTTGATGTTCTTGTTGTTGTAGACTTTTATTGTTCCTTAAGATGAAGGGCAAATCCATGGACATTTTTCGGGGATTCCGTTAATGGTGGAAAGAAAGGGGGGAAGGATGGAAGGAAGGATCAAGGGGCGAATGACTGGACGGAAGGAAGAAAGAAAGGAAGAAATGAAAGAATGAGGGATGGAAGGAAGGATGGATAGTTAGATGGTTGAATAGCTGGATGCAGCATTCAGAGAAACACTAGTAGTAGTAGTAGTAGTAGTAGTACTAGTAGTAGTTGTCGTTGTTGTTGTTGTTTAGCCAGTTTAGACTCTATCCCTTTGTTGTCCCCTTTTAATCAAACTTATGATGGTACTCCTTCCAGGCGACAGCATCTCCCCATTTTATTCGTGTATTTGGGTCGACATTTCACAACACCACTTTCACAGTATTGTTTTCCAAACCGTTATGTATGAGATTTGTAACCCGGTAGCTATTAGTGGGTGTTTTAGGCATAATGTAGTGGACTTTATAGTATTGGTGTTTTGCAAAGTAGAGATGGTTTGAACATACCGTTTTATTTTTACGAGTTTTAGTCAGTGGGCAACAACCATGCTGGGACATCTCTTTGAGGTGGTTGTTTAGTAGAACAAATCACCTCACTATATATTTTGGTTTGAAATTCGATAAATAATCTACCTTTGTCTTTTGCCGTTCCGCTAAATTAAAGAGACTAAAAAAAACACTGGTTTTCAAGTGGGCAAGGACACGAATAATGACACAAATATAATGTTTTTTTTATCATTTCATCATATGTAAAACCCCTACGTTTTATGTCTGTCTCTATATTGTCCCCCTCATCCTTCGCCCTTGTGGTAAATAAATGAAATCATCATTATTATTATGCGCGTGATCAGAGTTGCACATATTTTCAGTCACTAGGGGGCATGCTCAACTGGTTAAGATCAAGCAAGTGACAATCAAGTCTATGGTATTCAGCAGAATATTTGCTGTAACCGTTTTTTTTTTTTTGCACCAAAACAAAACATATATAAGAAAACACTCCCGATCAGTTGTGAACAGAAGCCATGAGAGTCAATGCCTCAGGGAATTTATTGTTATTATTATTATTATTATTATTATTATTATTATTATTATTATTATTATCATTATTATTATTATTATTATTATTACTACTACTACTATTATTATTATTATTATTAGTAGTAGTAGTAGTAGTAGTAGTAGTAGTAGTAGTAGTGGTAGTGGTAGTAGTAGTAGTAGTAGTAGTAGTAGTAGTAGTAGTAGTAGTAGTAGTATTTGATGACTAGCCACGTGCAAAAATGTTGAAGATTTGTAACCTATTTTATGTAACCTAATATCGAGGTGATTCGCTGAACTTTGCTGAGTTATTTAATTACATTTTTTCTAGAATTCTAACGTGTCGTTCATAAAACATGCAATAAGCATTTTTAGCTAGCTATTGCTATTTGACAAGAAAAAAATTGCATTATTAAAGAATGTATCCCCTGTGAGAACTTGAAACAATTAACACATAAAAATCTAGTTCGTATCCTATCGGCTATATTTCAGCTTCTTTAAGCGTTGCTTTGTTTCGGTTTTCATTTCTTTTCCAAATTACTTTGCTGGTAGTGGACTGCAAATTAAAAATATTATTAAATAAAGTATATATATATATATATATATATATATATATATATATATATATACATGTATGAATATAAGAATGCCTGAATGTATGTATATGTACACATGTATATTAATATGTTTCAATACATATATATATGTGTGTGTGTGTGTGTGTGTATATGTATGTATATATATATATATATATATATATATATATATATATATATATATATATATATATATATATATATATATATATATATACGTAAGCATGTATGTGCGTGTTCTGTGTGTGTGTGTGTGTGTGTGTGTGTGTGTGTGCTTATTGTTTTTGTAAGCCTTGTACTTATCCTATTGGTTTCTTTTGCCGAACCGCTAGTTTACGGGAACATAAATGGACCAGCACCGGTTGTCAAGTGTTTGTTGGGGACAAATTCAGACACAAAGACACACACAGATAGGTATATACATATATGTGAATGTACCTGTTGTGACACAGACTGCAAAATTGATGCAACACAGTATGATGCACAGCATCTCACCCATTAGGGACAGTCACAGGATGGTTCGGAACGATCCTCGTACAAAATAAGGAGTTATACCAAATCTATCTTCTGTTGATCCAACGAAATATACCCTAACTGCTGATAGCACCAGGTAGCCCAAAACTGTGCTATTGCTTTACTGGTACAACATAAGAGCATACGAATTGATAAGTACTGATTAGTCCAAAATATTACAGATAGGTAGATAGATAGATAGATAGATAGATAGATAGATAGATGGATGGGTATATATATATATATATATTTATATATATATATGTATATATATATATATATATATATATATATATATATATATATATAGAGAGAGAGAGAGAGAGAGAGAGAGAGAGAGATAGATAGATACATTTCTTTTATTAGCCACACAGGGCTCAACGAAGATGGGACAAATACAATGTAGAGCTTTTCTTTTTGGGAGGGGGAAGGAAAAAAAGGGGGGGTCGATCAAAAGGGATCGTAGGAAGGAAAAGGGGGTAGTTCGATCAAAAGGGATCAAAAGGGATATAAAAAAAAAGAAAAAAAGAAGGGCGATCAATAGGGATCGTGTATCACACAGTAATGTTCTCGTGTAAAAGGAGGGGAGGACAGTTTAGGTTTGGCCGTGGAAAGAAAAGTCTACGGAAAAGACCACGGTAACCTTGGTCAATATTCTCATTGAAGAAACTATAACAGTAAGTGACTCTCTTTTGCCTTTTTGTTTTCTTTTTTTTTTCTTGGATTTTTTTTTTTTTTTTTTTAGTTCATAGGGTTATGCTCAAGATGGCTCCGTCGTTCACACGTGCCATCCTTGCTACATTCACCCATCTTTTTTTGAAGCATTCACTAGACAAGACTTCCCTTTCTACTCTCACCTTTCTCTTCAGGTGATACTTGAAGAAGTTGATGAGAGATTGCGCAGAGAGGAAAGTCTTTGTCTCTAGACCTTTCAGACGCGTCCACCATACACATTCTTTCGCCATAGCCACAAGTACGATGAAAATAGCTCTTCCTTCCCGTTTAAAGGAATGAGGCGCGACAATATTCACGATAGACTCGGCTGATAGACCGACTCGTCCCACACGCGATAGCAGTTGTTCGACGTAAGCCCACAGCTCGGAAATGGTAGGACACTGTACGAGTGCGTGCAGAACGGTTTCGTCGCTCTGCCGGCATCTCGGACAGGTCGGCCCCGTGTTTCTCGAGCCATGCCTGTAGAGCTTATCCCGAACGGGTAGTGCTTCTCGATAACACTGCCAGGCCAGGGATCTCTGGAAGTTGTCCATAGGTCCCGGTCCGAAGGTCGTCTTAAACAGGCGGGTCAGGTATTCCTCGTCGATGCCCAGGTTCGCCCCGAGATCGTCGTCGTACCTTCCCTCCACTAATCCACTATAGAATGCGTTAGTTGTGATGCAGTCGCTCAAGGTTGACCCGGGTTGTTGGAGTTGCCGAAGAGCAGCACGACACTCGCGGTGCCATTCGCCCTTCCTCGGCTCTTCTTGATCCACGACTGCAGTTCGGTCATGGAGACGAGCTGCGGGAAAGCGCGCCGCACAGATAGATAGATAGATAGATAGATAGATAGATAGATAGATAGATAGACAGACAGAGAAGACAGACAGACAGACAGACAGACAGACAGACAGACAGACAGATAGATAGCTAGATAGATATCTTTTTATTATAGCCACACAGGGCTAAATACAGAAAATGGACAAATTACAAAGTAGAGCTTTTCTTGGGGGAGGGGGGATAATTTGGATCAAAAGGGATCGCGGGAAGAAAAAAAAAAACGTGTGGGGGGTGCGATCAATAGGGATCGTGTATCACAGTCGATGTAAAAACGGGGAACAGATTAAGTTTATCCGTGGAGAGAAAAGCCTACGGAAAAAACCACGGTCACCTCAGGCTTTTTTTTTTAAAGGTACATGAAAGTAAGTACCTTCTCTCTTTTTGTCTCTTTTTGTTACAAGTCTATGCTTAAAATGGTAGATAGATAGATAGATAGATAGATAGATTGATTGATTGATTGATTGATTGATTGATTGATTGATTGATGAATAGTGGAAAACAGAGAAAAAGATAAAAAGAGATTGAGAGAGAGGGTAGGAGAGATAGTGGAGGGGAGGGAGAGAGAGAGAGATGTGTATGTTTTCATAAATGCTCGTGTGTGCATTTGTGTGTGGGAATATGAACACTTGGTATATATTTTAATGCTTTGATACTTAAAGATTTTGCTCCGAAATCACGAAGCCCTAATACATCTTACCTTGAGCAAGTGTCTTTCTTTATTGCCTCGGCCCGATACATTTGTTGGGAATGAAATTGGATACACGGAAACTGTAAATGTCATAGATTAGACTATGCTTTTAATAAACAATGCTACCTTTATTAAGTATGCCTCACCGATTCTAATGAAAATGACGCTATGGTTACACGGCTCTGTGAAATACCCAAACACTCGACACAATCTAATTGAATGAATAGATGTTTCTCTTGATGAATCGACTTCATACTCAACGTCGAAATCGACGGAGATCCAATTATGTTTCCGTCATATAAGGCATGTATTCATGTATTTTAAGAAGTAAACGTATGCGTAATTTTACAACGTTTATAAAAGAATATATCTTCAGAATGATCATTAAATTGTTAATAATTAACATGGTGATTAAAAGTTAATGGTGATGATGATGATGACGACGACGACGACGTCGATGTTGGTGGTGGTGGTGGTGGTGATCATGATAATAATAATAATAATAATAATAATAATAATAATAATAATAATAATAATAATTATAATAATAATAATAATAATGATAATAATAATAATAACTGCACACATCCTACGCAAAACACTTTCAATACAGTAACCATAAGAGCATCACAGCAAACCACAGCACATACCCAAGGCACACAGAGCTGCGCTCGGTAGTGAAGTGAAAGCACATTATAAAAATAAAACTACTGAATAGTAATAATAATAATAATAATAATAATAATAATAATAATAATAATAATAATAATAATAATAATAACAACAATGGTGATAATAAACATAATTGTTGATAATAGTAATAAGGAAACGAATCAACATTTGAAGAATAAAAATTTAATTTTGTAGGAAATTTTAGAGCTAAGTTGTACATATGTGAAGTAATTCAGTTGTAATAAATGAATTATATATTAGTTAATTTTCTGTTTCAGATATCCCCTTAAGGAACCATAATATAAATTTATGACAAGCCAGAAATATATCGTGGAAGCAACTACAGATGTGGTAGCAATAATAACAGTAAGAGTTACAGTAAATTTAAAGTGACATGTATTGTCTCCCATACTCTCTCTCTCTGTATTACAGTAATTAGTCTAAAACGGTATCCGTCATTGAGCTAACGTTGTCTTTTCCTCATTGTGTAATTATTTTTAATTAGAGTGTTGTTACTCACTACGTTAAATATGTTAACATTAACTTAAATATAATGCTTCATGCCGATGACGTTAGTGAATAATTTAATTTAGCGTTTTATATGAGATCTTTTGTTGTTACAGAACGGATGGCGGAAGGATTGGTGAGGACATGATGTGAACATTTCTTTCCAGCCATTCACCCCCTTTCCTGCAACCAATTTCCGGAGCAGGGAATGTGAAATCAGCTCTGGTGTTTGACGAATACTTTTTTCATTTGCCCCGAAATTATAAAAAGCAAAGTCACTACATGAGTTCAAATCTCGCCAGTGTTAATTGTTCCTGTTATTTTTATCCTCTGCGGGTGGATAAAAAATACCAGTCTAGCTTTTGACATGTCCTGTGAAGTCTCTTCCGCCTTCATATATTCTTTCTTCGCAATTCGGGATTTCATCAAAAAATATCCTCGACGGCATTGGTATCAAACTGTATGGACCCAAACCAGCAGCATTTTCGAATAAACATCGGTGTTATATAGAAAGAAATATGAGTATAAGTTTATGCTATCCTGTTTCTGTGCTTAAAGAAATAGTTGTCAAGTCTCCTCAACATCACACAGTAAAGTCTTACATGGGCAGGTTGAATACATTGACTTTCAAGAGCCAATAGAATGTGCCGAAAGCAAGAAGAGGGGTAT
This sequence comes from Octopus bimaculoides, assembly GCF_046866305.1. Lineage (NCBI taxonomy): Eukaryota > Metazoa > Mollusca > Cephalopoda > Octopoda > Octopodidae > Octopus > Octopus bimaculoides. The sequence continues at coordinate 46,350,002 of NC_142940.1, read as the reverse complement.
GGTCACATTTGAAACGTGTTTTTATTTTAGTTCTGTTTGATGAGAACTAAGCGCTAAAGAATAACAGTAACAGAAAATGCATGTTAGATAATACAGACCTGCTCACATTGTGGAGATGTACGATAGGATAGTCAAGGTTGGAACGACCTACTCTGTTTGTGCGCTTGAGCCCAGTGATTCATTGGTACTTAATTTATTGACTCCGAAAGGATGAGAGGCAAAGTCCACCTCGGCGGAATTTGAACTCAGAACGTAGCGGTAGACGAAATACGACTAAGCATTTCTCCCGGTGTGCTAAAGATTCTGCCAAGTCACCGCCTTTGTTTGTCAAATAAAAACAACAAGCACAAAGTTTCTGAAATAAAAACCGGTTATATATCTACGATTCAACTGAATTGACTTCCTCACTGTAAAATAAATGGTAACTGATCGGTTATGACGACGAGGGTTCCAGTTGATCTGATCAACGGAACGTTCTGCTTGTGAAATTAACATGCAAGTCGTTGAGAACTCCACACGCGTACCATTTACATAGTTCTCATGGAGATTCAGCGAACACAGAATGTGATTAAGCTGGCCCTTTGAATTACAGGTAAAATTTATTTCTCCCAGCTGAATGAGTGGAGCAACGTGAAATAAAGTGTCTTGCTAAAAGGACACAACACATAGCCCAGTCCAGGAATCGAGTCCTGAACTTACGACCGTGAGCCGCATAAACTAACTAAGCCACGCACCTTCTCTACGATCACAATAATCCTCCATTTTAAATATCGTAAACATTGTTCCAATGCATAAATAATCAATAACCTTCTAAATATTGCATTCAAATCAAAACCTGCGAAATTAACTAAATTTCCTGTTGAAACCTTAGAAGCCAACAAATGGGTTTGCGTGTAGGTTATTCTAAATGCTAGAAATAGCTGCAAATCTTTATCATATACCATTTGTTTCTAAAAAAGAAACACTGATGGTAACGGAACACACTGTTGAATGTATTTGTAAATATATAAAAGATTGGATAGGCATGGCAGGAATGGTTTCCATTATATATCGAATCAATCAAGCCTAGCTTGAAGCAAAGCAACACATTTTATTTTTTATTTTTAGATTGCAAGATCTAAATATTTTCTCCCTTTGTTCCAAGAGAGAACGAAATCGATACATTTGATAAATGACAAATATCGATGTTTCAGACAGCGTGAAGACACGTGATTTGTTTTCTTTAGTTGACGTGTTTTGATGTGAAGCAAAAGTGAGATAAAGCTTCACATGAATATGTTGTTAATCCTTCCTATGCAACATTACCAGCTATTCTGAAATATATTCACGTTATTTTAAATGGTATATACAGTAAAGTATTCAGAGAGAAATGCCTGCAGGAGGCTTTGAAATCCGACGCTATTGCAGCAGCAGAGACGGTCACTCTACCCTTTCCTTATCTCACGATTCATACGTGAACCCCTGAACAATGCAAGAATGCCATTACAAGTCTCTATTCAGTGTCTTATAATAGTATCAAGTCGTGTAATGTTGTTGTTGATGATGATTACGATGTTGCTGTTGTAGATACTGTTGTCGTCGTCGTCGTCGTCGTCGTCGTTGTTGTTTAGACCTGATGCTGTATATTCCAGATCAGTATGTTCTAATGGAGATACTGACGCTCTTTCAATAGTTATGTGTAAGTTTTATGTTCGTTTTGGTTGAGTAGCAGTAACATGCTTTAGTATAGCGCTGCTCCCGTGTACTGGGTTTCTGTATAAATGCCTAGGAGTATTTTTGTGAGTTTGTTTTATATTAGCAAGGACTGAGGGTGTCTGGAGTTCACTGTGGTAGAAACCTTTGATCTTCATATGTCTACGTAGTCTTTTATTCTCATTAGTTTGATTTTATGAAGTGGTTTATGAGTGCTGCTTATGTATAACTTAGGATGTTGTGACCTGCGTTCACATATTTGTAACGCATATTATATATTTAAAATTAATTTATACAGAGTTTCCATCAATTTCCAAAGAAGTAGGGCGAACTTAAAAGATCTCGCTATTAATTCTAGAAGATCAATCGAAAATGGTTTGTAACAGCTTTATTGGCGTGTACTATAAAACTATTTAGTTCCAATGCGCTTCTGGTTCTGTTAACACATCGTCTCGTCTGTTCAATTAAAATCAATATTGAAATATTTTGGCAACGACAATCATTCTATAATACTATAATATACTATTTCTACTTTCTGTCTCAGCCGTTTTTCGTATCGATTTGGGTCATATAACAGTCTTCTGAAAATAAATAGGTATTGATCTGAGAATGGAATCACTGTCAAAAATCTACATCCCAGAATAGTATTATTCAATTTTACAATTAAGACCGTTTCGCTGAATTCGTAAATCCATACAGGAAAGCGTTTATAGTTAATTATTTTACACTTCTGTTTGATTAATATTTCCATTGATCAAATCTGACAGGACCATACACAGAACATTATATCAAAGACAGTTTACTGATTAAGGTTAGTTGGGTATGTGATACAATTCTACGCTTAGAAATATAACACCGTGAAAATATTATAGTTGTTCTTTCTTAACCCACAGAAATAGTTATAAGCATTAAATTAATTTTAATCAGAAAGTTGGCAGCATTGGTATGGCTGGATGGTTAAGAAGCTTGCTTTTGCAATCACATGGTTTCCGATTCAGTCTCACGGCGCTGGACCTCGGGCAAGTAGTTTCTGCTATAGCCCGACGCCAACCGATGCCTTACGAGTGAATTTGATAGACGGAAACATTGTGGAAGCCTATTACACACACACACACAGATATATATATATGTGAGTGTGTGTGTGTGTGTGTGTGTGTGTGTGTGTGTGTGTGTGTGTGTGTACACACATACAAGTACACACACAATAAGTGTTTGTGTGTGTGTCTTTATGTATCTGTTTCTACCCATCCATAACCTGACAACCGATGCTGGTTTGCTTATGCTCCATTACTTAGCATGTCAGCAAAAAGCCAGTAGAAGAGAAGTACGTTGGAGTAAAATTATTCAATGCGGTGCTCCAGTATGGCCGCAGGCCATTGACTAAAATAAGTAAAAGATAAACGGTAAGGGATAATATATCTTTATTGTTTCCAATTTGGACACAAGGCTAGCTATTTTGAAAGGCATTAGGTTGGTCGATTACATCGTCATCTGTACTTGCTGTGGTAAAAATTTACGTTCAAGAGGTCTTTTATTGTTAGCATCTGATTTTGTTTCACTGAATAAGAGGCCTATATCTGTAATTTGTGTGCAATTTGAGATGTTGTGACCAGCATTCAATAAATATTTTTTCCTAGTATATCATATTTAGAATTTATATTATTGATATCCGGCGAAGGAAAGAAAAATTTACCTATGCAACATTTGGACTCAGATCGTGGAAATTCGAACAAAATGTTGTGTTGGACACTGTACTAATAATTTTCATTTGATTTCAGTAGCTTCTTTTACACCACAAAGTGCAAATCCAAGCCATTGGAATTGACTTTAGAGAGCACGTGATGATTTTTTCTTATTTAATGTTACAAATATTTCGCTCTGTTTTGGAGCTCCTTTTGTTGTTTATAGGATTACTTCGTTTTTCAGTTCCTTGTAGTATAGACTATGTTCTCAGTTGTATAGCACTATATTTCCGATGTGTTGTATGATTTGTGGTAGAGTATAGAGTCTACAATGTCTAGAATAGAGTTGTTTACTGTGCCAAGATCAGCTCTAATCCAACACACCTATGTTCAACACTCAGACCAGTATGGTGCATGTGCTATTGCAGCATGTTGCTGCATCCACCATTTTACTAGCATCAGCTCGGGATGTGCCTTCGAGCAGTTCCCACCTCCACGAGAAACATAATCATCCGGCGTGGCCATGAGAAACGTGACCAACAAACAGAAGGTGGTTCCGATTCTTTTCAATTATAATTAGTCAACTAAGGCGGTGAGGTGGCAGAGTCTATTGTACGCCGCACAAAATGTTTTGCGACATTTCTACGTGTTCTGAGTTCAAAGGTCACCAGTTGAGGACATGTGTCAATGTAATAGACTAATCCCTCCCGCAAATGTGAGCCCTTGTGCATTTTTAGTAAACTAGCTAAACATTTGAACAATTAACTAATGAATCGTTTGATTATTCGTGCGGCCAGTGAATAAGATAGGTTTGGGAGAGACATTTCTTTGTTATTCTGGACCCCATCAAATAAAGTATCCTCGCTACGCCATTGATGAGGTAGCGAACGGTGACGAAAGAATTCCAACCAAACTTACTAGATGCGTGATTGAATAATCACACAATCGATTAGATAATTGGTTAAATAGATACATGGTTGTTAATAATAATGGTTTCAAATTTTGACATAAAGCCAGCAGTTTTAGGGGAGGACGAGTGTTAGGTATTTCGAAACCAGAGCTCAAACTTGTACATATTTATCGAATCCTAACGGATAAAATGTAAGGTCGAATTTGACGGAATATGAACGAAGAACGTAAAGGTGGAAAAAATACATTTGATCATTTCTGCCCGGTGTACTAATGATTCCGTTAGCGCACCGCCTTCATTTACCGAATAATATTCAAAGATGTAAAATAGAACCAGTGTGTGTGTGTGTGTGAGCGTGTTTTTATTAGTATAACGACTAAACGAAAATACAACAAAATATCATCAAAATGGTTCCAATTATAACTGCCTTATAGTTTATGCATGTCTAATGTATCTGTTTTTTACTTAATCCACTTAAATGAGGACACCAGTAATCTTGAAAATACATTTCGTTTACCCTATCCCTCGCAACTTTAATCTATTCACTACAACCTTCACCAACTTCCACGTTTCATTCATAAAACCCTGGACCCAGTCTTCTTATCAACTGCTTAGAAATGTATCTCTAATGCATCTGAAAAATTCTGCTTTATTTCTTTACACATGGAGGCAATAAGCTGAGAGAATAGTTAGCACTCCGGATAATATGCTTAGCGGCAAGAATTTATATGCTGCAGACCGTTAAAATAAGTACCAGCTGAGTAATGAGGTTGATGGAATCGGCTATACTCCTTCCCTAAAATATTGCTAGTGTTATACCAATATCTGAAGCATTGTTAATATATATATCCATCCGCCACACGTTTGTGCGTGTGTAGATATATATATATATATATATATATATATATATATATATATATAAATATATATATATATATATAAATATGTATATATATATAAATATGTATATATATATATATATATATATATATATATATATATATATATATATATATATATATATATATATATATATATATATATAAATATACAGGGATTAGCAATTGAGTTGCTTCTCCAACATACTGAAAATTTAGAAATAGCAGTCAAAGAACTACTGATTCCAAACTACAAATTTTTCTCCAAAGTGGATGGCGATATTTATGGCACACATGGAACAAAAAACCGGAGGGGAAAAGCGTAAACAAACCAAGCCTTTAGTTAATTGGATACGAATCGTTTCATGGTTAAGTGAATGGAAATTTCACTATTCCAATCTTCAGCCTCAATATTCTGATAAATTTGAAAGTGTCTCTAAAAAAATTCACGGTAATTTTTGGCCATGCGACACCAAAAATCAACGATAAGAAAGGCACTTACGAATTCATCGGCTAGCGAGTTCAGGCACCTCACCTCAAAGAAATCTATTCCATGTGCGTCACAAACAGTTCCGTATGAAAAAAAAAAAAAGTCCCGTGTGGAAGGGATTACGGTTTAGCCATCTAACTTAGAGATATCAAATATAAAATATACAAGAATATACGATTCTCTGCCCTTATTCTTGTATATATATATATATATATATATATATATATATATATATATATATATATATATATATGTATGTATATGCATGCACATTCATACAAGAATACGTATGTGTGTGTGTGGTGTGTCTGTGTATATATGCATATGTGTGTGTGTGTATGTGTGTGTGTACATATTGATGTATGTGTATTCGTGTGCATATACAAACAACCATAGATTTGTAGAACAGTAACATCGCCGCTCTAGTATGAATGAAATCAAGCGAAAACAAGTACTTTATACATGAAGTGGAGTGCAATATTAAGAGTCACCTGGCGAACTTGAACGCGGAGCTCCAAGTAGCGACAGACAGACTCAGCTTTGAATAGGCTATTGTCGAGGTTGAAAAGAACATTTCCGCTGTAAAGATGCAATAATTTAAATTGAATGTGGCTATTAATTCTTATTGAGGAATTTCAATAGAAGACAACCTGGAGCACCGAATACATACCACCCCCGTGAATTACCAACTTCCTGTTGTCATACTGATCACTTTCCACAAACTATAATAGATTTAATCGAACAGTGACGTCAATCGGGATTCAAAATTCTGGAGAATTTCAGTCTACACACACGCACAAATACAGATTCAATCGTACGCAACCAAAAGGCATACAGATACGCACGCACACACAAAAGGCGTGAATGCATATGCAAATACATTTATATGCATATAGATTTGTATACACAGAAAGGCATGTACGTATATGCATACATTTATACATGTATACATACATATATACACATAAATATATGTGTATGTATGTATGTATGTATGTATATATGTATGCATGTGTGTATTTATAGCCAGTGATTATTCATGGTAAAGCCTCTGCTGGACAGAAACTAAGCGAGAACAATGCCTCAACGTAATGAATATAAGCGATATATGTCTTCTTGCTTTACAGTAAAGATTTAATCAATGTATCTAATGTCTTACTGGAATATCTCGTAACTACATCATAACTATGAAAAGAAAGCGATCCATTATAAAGATGCATGTAATTGATGCTATATTGCCTTTCAGTTTCCGTATCTACATCAAATTGAGTATTTATAATGGGAATAAATGATTGTGCCCTATGTCTTTTTGTTCTCGGCATTTTTGCTGTTGGTTTTGTTATTGTTGTCCTCGTCGAGTTTAACCCCAGGTCTACTATGGCTACGTAGGCTTATGATCTTCTTAGCCAGAGCAAACGAAGTCATTTCAGCTAGGTATGACCATTAAGTCTTCTGCCTCTTCTTAAGATCAATGCCTTGCTGGAACGTGGTTGGCATTTTTGCTAAAGTGTCTGAGTTGAAAGAATTGATCTTTTGAATCTGAGCAACTTGAGAGAGTGTGGATTAAAGAAACATACGTTCCAAGGTATGGCATCAAACCTATTTGGAATGATGGGCCCATAAATAGGAAATAATTAAATATTTTAAGATTTTCGAAAATTTCCTAAAATATTAAATGGCCATAAAATTTCACTGATAAGAGCTATGGAACTGAAATTTTCAGGAATTATTTTTCTCATAAATACTAAGGGATGGTATAAATTTAAAGAACATTTCGCGACAGATCCTTGTTGAATTTCATTCGAATATCTCACAATTGCATTAAACTCTGTTTCACGGACACCCATTAAAACGGAGTTCGTATTTAACAGTCTTTGAAAATAACGGACATTGTCTGCAATGGATCATACAACGAAAATGAAAAGCATTAGTGAATCATATTTAAAAGAAATCAAAACATAAATCATCGAGCGTGCTCTAACGTTATTTTAGGTTTCAGCTTCATGTATGTATTTTAATGGATACATCACTAATTAAATATGGTAGAATGGGATTTGGGTTCTATTTCTAAGGCACTGAGCAGCCACTAAGTGACATCACTCGTTGACTGGAATCTTTGGAAAATAAAAAGGGGAAAAGTGACATGCCACTAGGTCTATTATTAATATTTTGATTAACAGAGGGATTATATATTAATTTATATTTGAAGCCACTATTGGCTAGGGACTTGTTATAATAGGGGGCAGCTTTGTCGAAAATTTCTTTAGAAGAAGAGAAGTTAGACACTGTTACTAATATTACCTATCGGATTTTTAAATACTAGAAGAGGGTGACAAGACTGTTTATGTATATATGTGGATTTCTCATTAGGCTTATGGAAAGGTTAATAAGAGGAGGAGTTTAAATCTAGGGAAACATCTAAATGATCAACTACACAGAGATTAGTAGTTAGTGCGATTTTAAGTCGTTCCATCTTCTGTCTTTCATTTGCCATATATGTACATATATGTACATATATGTCCGTTCTTTATATTGCGTTCCTTTTTGTTTGTTTGTGTGCATGTGTGTGTGTCAGTGTGTGTGTGTGTGTGTGTGCGTGTGTGTGTGTGTGTGACTATGCATGCATGCATGCATGTATGTATGTAGGTATGTATGCATGTGTATGTACATATGTGTGTATATGCATATGTATATATGTATGTATGTGTGTGCATCTGCATGTATGTATTCTGCATATTCATGTACTTGCATGCCCGTGTTTGTGTATTTTGTTTGTATGTGTGTGTGAGCGTGTGTTTGTATATGTATGCACCTCTGTCTTCTTATGTGTGCACGTCTGCGTGTGTGTGTGAGTTTTGCAACTATGTACCATGTTTGTATGTATGGATGTGCATCTCCATATGTGTGGACACGTGTCTCCATATGTGTCCTTTTGTAAAGTGAAGTGTGTGTGTATATATGGTCATGTGTTTCAGTCTCCATTTGCGTATGTGTGCTTGTCTGTTCATATAACCTATGTACCTATCCGTCTGTATGTTGATCTGTTTATTTTCATATCCATATGCTTACATACATGTGCATATACACATATACCCCCCCCCCCCACACACACACACATACATACATCTATCTACATAACAGCCCACTACCTATTCTACTCTACCTGTGTAAATTGTGGGTATGGAGGTATGATATCTACTATGTATATTTTCTATTTAGTATAGAAGTTTCATTTATAAGGACGTACTCCCGTATTTGTCTGAGTGTTGGGTCTTTTGGGTGCTTGGATAAGATGCGGGTGTCAAGTTGACCCAAGTTGCTTCCATGGTGGTCTGTGGCATGTTGGTAGAGTATGGAGGACACAAAGACACACACATAAATACACACACACACACGCATACATAAAAAAATACACCAACACGGACATGGAAGCACATGAATATGCTGAATACGTATATACAGATGCACACACATACATACATATATACATATGCATATGCACATATATGTACACGCACATACATACATACATACATACATACATACATACATACATACATACATGCATACATAAGCACACACACACTGACCCACACACATGCACACAAACAAACAAAAAGTAGCGCAGTGTAAGTAACGGAGAGAGTCAAGATTATTGAAAAGTCTGCAAGACGCAACGAAAATTTAAGGAAAATGAAAAAGAAATAAGTGGAAATTTTACCGGTGAGTGTGTTAAATTATAAGGCATAAAAAGAAAATGACTCTCCCCAGACACAACAGAATATGTTTCAACACACGAACTCACATAAAGAATCTTGCAAACCAAATCCAAAAACGAAATATGTATGTATATGTATACATGGTGCATTTTTAAGTTTTCACTCAAAAGCCTGTGTTCAGCCTAGGGCTATAGAAGAATACTACTATATGTATTTATGTTTTGACAGATTCTTTGGCTTGTAAATCACACTTACAGCTTCACACCTCATAAATATGTAAGAATTTTTATGATAACTTCTATTGATAATTTTTGGACTTATACACGATTCGTATACGAATACGTTTATTTCGTACACACACACATATACAACACAGACACACGCGCTCACACACACATATATATATGGAGCTGTCGTGGCTATGTGGTTAGAAGTTTGCTTCCCAACCAAATGGTTCCGGGTTCAGCCCTACCTCGCGGCAGCTTGGGCAAGTGGCAAGTGTCTTCTACTATAGCCTCGATCCGACCAAAGCCTCTTGCTCGTATTTGGTAGACGGAAACTGAAAGAAGCCCGTCCTATATATATATATATATATTTGTATGTATGTATGTATGTATGTATGTATGTATGTATGTATGTATTTGTGTGTCTGCGTTTGTCCCCTCCACCATCGTTTGACAACCGATAGTGATGTGTTTACGTCCCCGTTCATATTGGTTTGGCAAAAGAGACCAATAGAATAAGTATTAGGCTTACAAAGAATAATTCCTGTGTGTTGATTTCTTCGACAAAAGCGGTGCTCCAGCATGGCCGCAGTCGAATGACTGAAACAAATAAAAGAATATATATATCGTATAAATGTCAAACTTCGAAGTTACTATTAACCCTGTTCTGCTAGATATTATACATATCATGCAGAAAAAAGAAGTTGAAAATGCACTGGGGTGTGTTTAGATTCTCTATTTAAAATTTTTTTAAGACGTAACTGCTTTCACATATTTTTTTTCTAGTTTTGAAAATTGAGACAGAAAGACGTGGAGTTATGCTTCTGATTGGAATTCAAAACCAACTTGTTTTTACAGGGAGAAC
>NC_142940.1:46279542-46332042 GCF_046866305.1 Octopus bimaculoides | reverse complement strand
AACTATATGGCAGAATCTTTGATTTATGAATAAATAATTTGCTGTCCGATTTGTGACTAAGTTGAGAAAAGAATGGAGGCGGAGAAATGCTTTCGAAGAAATAAATTACATGGGGCTGTGAGTTTTTACTTTGTTTCGGTTCCAGTATTTTCTATATATACATATATAGCCAAACATGCACACACACATACACATGTATGTATATATATATATATATATATATATATACATATATATATATATATATATATATATATATATATATATATATATATATATATATATATATATATATATATATATATATATATATATATATATATATATATATATATATATATATATATATATATATATATATATATATATGTATATATATACATATACCTATACAAATATACATACATACATACATGCATGTGTGGATTTGTAATTGTGTATACATATATATACTAGCAGATTTGAAAGCTGAATAACAAGGTTATTGAAAATGCATTCATTCAGGCATCATGAATATATAGATTCTCAGGCACACACAAACACTTGAGCATACCCATACCATACACACACATACACAAACGAATGCAGATATGCGTGCGTAAGTATGTATATATATATATATATATATATATATATATATATATATATATATACATATATATATATATATATATATATATATATATATATATATATATATATATATATATATATATATATATATATATATATATGTATGTATATATATATATATATATATATATATATATATATATATATATATATATATATATATATATATATGTATATATATATATGTATATACATATATGATCCTATATATGCGTATGGGTGTGAATATATATACATGTATATAAATATGTATATATATACACGTGCGTGTATGTGTGCGTGTATGTGCCTGTGTGTGCGTGCGTGTGCGTGAACTTCGTGCTCGCGTTTGCGTATGTATATGAATCCGCATGATTGTAACAAGAATACGTGAATGTTTGGTGGCCAATTGGATAGATAGTAACATAAATTTATTGAGCAACATCACATGTACAAAGAACTCGGAGACTAAATATAGATATTTAACGTAGCAGAAAAATGTCAAGAATTCAATTTACTACATTTTGCAATTCACAATTTTACGAAATATTATCCTGACTTTTGTTAACCGACATTTAGAACTGGTCTCTTCTTGTACGCATGAATGGTTTTAAATGCTCAGATGTTTTAAGACGTATTGCAGATTAAATTATTGAAAATACTAAATGGTGGTGACTTTCACTCTCGAGTGAAATATCTCTGATAACACTTTGAACAAAAGCATATTATTTCTTTCAAGCCCATATTTTTCTGAATAATTAAATATATCATGACGGTTTATTTTAAGATTATGCACGCCCGTTCAAATAGACCTGACAGCTATGCCTTAGGGAACTTGTTTCTCACTCATATTTTGCTTCTCCACCTATTTTTACCTAATAACTTCTCTATTCCATCACCGATAATTTTTTTGATACTTTTTACTATCATTGTATATGCAAAATTCAATCAATTTCTTTCTTCATTACAACTCCAAGAGTATCAAACAAGACCCTAAAGAATATCGTATTTGTAAATTTTGTGAGCTTCATTAAATATTGACATATATATACATATGGGTGTGTGTATGTATATATGTATATGTATGTGTGTATATATATATATATATATATATATATATATATATATATATATATATATATATATGTATGTATATATACACACACATACATATATGTATATATATCTTTAGAGAGAGAGAGAGAGAGAGAGAGAGAGAGAGAGAGAGAGAGAGAGAGAGAGAGAGACGAAGAGAGACAGAGAGTGAGTAGCAGAAAGCTAAATTTAATAGAATAACAAATCGACTCGTAGTAAAAGGAATTGAGAAATATTTAAGGAAAACGGGATTGTAATAGTATCTCCCTCAGTATGAATACGTAATATGTGCTATGTGTATGTGCATTTAACTATGTGAGAAAAGGAGATACAAAGAATGAGCGAATAAAATCTGCAAATATGTGAGTATCTGGGTATTTGTTAAGATTGTGAAATATTAGCAAGGAAACATTGTTCTTTCACCTATAGGTCAGATCATCTCTTACCGCAAACTCACAAGTGATTTGTACACTTGACAAATTGATAATTGAAATGAGGAGAGATCACCTCTGCCCTCTGACGTATTTCAAGACTTCAACTTGAATTTAATTCTAATAAACGATTCTATTCTCCGAGAGCAGTTTTGTAACATCTAAATATAGTACAGGTCACTCTTTACTTTCGCATTAAAGACTATTGTATAGGAATATATTTACGTTTCCACTTATCAACTGTTAATATATATATTATAGCTTGGAACTTCAAACCCAAGTAGACATTTCATTGATGTGTATGTGAGTGTGTGTGTGAGGAGTGTGTGTGTGAGTGGGTGGGTGGGTGTTTATATACACGCACACGCACGCACGCATATATATATATATACATATATGTACATATATTTATTATGCATTTATATGGATATATATATATATGCATATGTATATGTATATACATGTATAGATATATGTATATAAATGCATATACATATATATGTATACACACACGCATAAATATATTTATATATATATGTGTGTGTGTGTGTGTGTGTGTGTGTGTGTGTGTGTGTGTGTGTGTGTGTGTGTGTAGATTATATTATATTTATTAATATCATATATTATTTATATTATATTGATTTAAATGTGACTTTAAATTTCGCCTTTAATGTTAAAGGTGAAACTTGAAGTTCCTGTTAAATCAATATCGCCACTATATTCTACTCTACAAATAATGAATTTGACCATCAGTATACGCATTCTAGTTTTCTATAAGGCCCTCAAAAATGCCCATTAATACATGTTAATAGACACATACATACGTACACTTACACTCACAAAACAGATATATATATATATATATAATATTAGGTTAGCCGGAAGATATGATTCACCCGGAGCGTCACACACGAATCAACAAAATTTTACAACCAAAACATTAAGCCCAGTCAAAATCAATATATATAATAATTTTCTTTCAACTTATAATACTGAGACCATTCGTCATTAAATATTTGTTATTAAGCATATCAAAAACAGGGCGGGGAGCTGACAGAATCGTTAACACGACGGGGAGAATGCTTAAAAGCCATATCTGCTGTCTTTACATTCTGGATTCAAATGCTGCCGAGGTTGACTGTACCTTTCATCCCTTTTGTGTCGGTTAAATATGTACCAGTTGAGTACTAGGGTTGATATAATGGAATCCAGTTGCTGACATGGTCGAAGTGGCCGACCTTGTGCTAAAATTTGAAACCTGTATTTATAGCAAGGTCAAGACTGAGCTAGCTGAATCGTTTACACGTCGAGCAAAATGATTAGCTGCATGCCGTCTGTCTTTAAGTTCTGAGTTCAAATTCCACCGAGTTTGACCTTGCGTTCCCCCTCCGTGATCGATAAAATAAGTACCAGATAGACATTGGGGTTCAATGTAATAGACTTACCCTCCCTTCAAAATTTCAAGGCTTGTGTCTATAATTGGAAGAGAGATTATGAAAAAGGTGGCTGGTAGAATTGTTAGTGTACAAGAAATTACGTTTAACTGCATTTCGTGCGGCTCTTTACTTTCTGAGTTCACATTCCACCAAAGTTGATTTTACCTTTTATTATTTCAGCCACTGAGCTCGATGTAATTGTCGCGGCCTTTTAAGCCTGAAAATTATCTGCAGTTAGGCCTTACGTAGAAAGGATTATTTAAATAGCCAACTGTCAGAATTGTTAGCGTGTGGAACAAAATGCTTAATATCAGTTCGTTAGTCTCTTTACGTTCTGGGTAGAAATCCAATCAAGGTCAACTTTGATTTTCATTGTTTCGAGATCGAAACATAAACAATTAATTGATTTGCACACTCCGCGTAAAATTGCTAGCATTGCGCCGTAATTTGAAGCAATCATTCATACCATTCTGACATTTACCAAACAACCATTTTACACTCACACACACATATGTAGGTATATGCTCTCTCTGTGTTTATATATATATATATATATATTATATTGTATATGCATGCATATACGCTCACTGACGCAGAGAGAAGTAATTGAATGAAGCTTAATATAGAGTAATCACACATACGTTAAAATATTGAATATATATTCTTAAATATGTATAAGATTACATTGCAATGTCTCCATAACTTAAGCCTACTGTGCTTATAACCCCTATATATATATATATATATATATATATACATATATATATATATATATATATATATATATATATATATATATATTTACATAGAAAAATACAGTGATATAGAAATATATCTACATGCTTACATGCATACTTATAAATATATAATGGTATATTAAGATATATCCACTTTAACCTCACACTTACGAGAGGCTCTTTTCAAGTATATAACAGAATACCAGATAAGTATAACAGAGTGATAAATGCATAATATAAAACTTAATATAATGTAATCTAATATATATGCTAGGATATTGCGACTATATGATTAAATGGATATTATATTGCATAGGCATATTAAGATATATCCGTATTAAGCTCACACACACGATAGCCCACTTATATATATGTTATATAGATAGATAGATAGATAGATAGATAGATAGATAGATAGATAGATAGATAGATAGATACGAGAAATGAGGTAAGTTCGGCACTTTTATATTTATTGTTCATGTATTTCCAATATGAATTCAGTCTGAAGAAAGAATTCTTCAAAGAGTGGGACATACGGAATATAACAGCGCTGCACTTCTAGTCGTTCTGTAGCGCGGAACAAGCAAGTATCAAATATCAATCTACGCACTGTTGATTGCACGATGCTACATGAAACATGAGTCAAGAGACGGTAAAAGAATATGAATAGTAATGCTGATATTTAAATAATCAAACTAGAATACAATCCGATGTCATAACGTCCTACAAAATTCATTTACATACGCCCGTGCTCTTAAACGTACCTATATACACACACACATATATATATATATATATATATATATATATATATATATATATATATATATATATATATATATATATATATATATACATATATATATATATATATATATATATATATACATATACAAACATACGAACACCCACACGCACATATAGACATGCATATATACTGCTCCTCATTACTAAGTAGATATAAAGGCAACAACCAAATGTAAAATATGTAATATCTAAATGATCTGTCTGAACTCTTTACATGTCTGTCTAACATGTAAAACACTGTAATTCCTATTAGTGTATGAAATATGTGTAATGGTGAATAAATAATAGCAAAAAGTTTCCTGATTTCCAGTATTGTCTTATATATATATAGTCTATGTGTAAACTATAATTATATATATATATATATATATATATATACAGAGAGAGAGAGAGAGAGAGAGAGAGAGAGAGAGAGAGAGGTGCTGGCTTGGCTGTATGATAAGATGCTTTGTTCCCCAATAAGAACTAGGTTTACAAATAAGCCCTGGTGCCGATTTGCACGAGTGAAGTGGAACTCCAGCATGGCCGCATCATAGGACTGAAACAAGTGAAAGAATAAATGAATTATATATATGTACACGCACATGCGCACAAACACATGTGAGTTCGTTTATATTTACTCTTTTACTCTTTTCTTGATAGGATTACACTATCAGAGATAGCCATGGGTTAAAGAACAAAATCAACCAGGAACAAAATTTAGATGAGTAACTGCTACTTTTTACATAACATCCCGCTGACTATAATACGTTTACTATTCTCAATCTCACAGATTAATGTACCAATCGCTTCTGCTAAGATACCAGTATATTGATATTACAACAGTAACTTACGAAATCTGAGTGTATGAAATATATTGGGGTACAGACTGCATAATTTACTGCTATAAAGAGGATCATTCTCTAGTGTTAGTAACTGATATACTGTTGATTCACATACGTTGTTGTGGGTGTTTCACCAGTCAACGTGTTGGATTGTTCTTTCTTTTCTACTAAAAATTTTATGAGCGTTATTGCTAAAGATATATCATATACGGTTAGCTTCTACATTATTTACATTATTTATCTAAATATAGAACTGAATTACCTTCTGATACGACATATTAGTATACATTATAAAATATACAAGTATTTCAGTATACTTACAGGTAATTTGTGGTGAAGATATTATTGTTCACAATATTCTGCTGTGTTTCTCCAGACACCGTCTTGGGTGAATTTGTTCCCCTTCTGAATGTCCCACTGGTCTCTACTACGGGTAATTCATATATTATAGAGAAAGATATTTCTTCGTATAATATCTCGAAAATATCAAAACGATTCCTTTCATTTTCTATTAGTTGAAACATATCAAAAAAATCAGACATAAATTTGTCCCGAAGAGGTTAAATCAAGAGCGAAAACCAGCTGATATATCATGCAAGATCAATAATTTCAAGGTGAATACAAGAAAGTTTGATTTCAATTCAAGCAGGTCAAAAAGAATAATATAAATTATATAACGCATTACTGAAAATATTTGCAGACAATATTATTAAAAGGATTTTATTTTTTAAAAATAAAATTATAACCAATTATTCAAAAGCATTGATTATTAAATTTTCGTCTTGAATAAACATAAATTCCATTTTGGTTTTTAAAATCTGAATGCACGAACGGATTTGATTTCTACAAACATTCTATATTATTTTATATTATTTTATTTCTCTAAATCAATAATTCTGTTAATATTACATTTTCATTTTATTAGCTCTGTATTTTGGAAGTGATGAATGGCTGACACAATGATAGATAGGATTGAAAGGGATTTCTTCGTTTATTCTTGTTTCAGATAACTTGATGCTGGGGCTGTACACCTCCCTCAAACTACACGAGAATTATCTCCGCCTTAATTACGATAGCTGTTACAATAGATCAAAATTGTCCAGCCCAGCTGTAAAAGTATTTCTTTCACAAATTCTAGCCGTGAGGAAAACCGGAGCACTAATAATGACCTTCAAATACAATTCATTTAAGAGGACGGCAATCTCAAAAACGCATTCATATGTCTCCTTACGATAATGAATTTTCGATAAGAATTGGTTGCAGAGTGCTCCGGGAAATAGCCATGCATTCAGTAACTTACGACCCTAAGGAAACAAAAATATACCGTTCACAAGAAACGCGCTAGCACACACACAAACACACACGTACACACACGCGCGCACACACGCATACGCACGCACACGTACACACAAACAAACATACACACACACACACACACCAAAAAACTTACATGTATGTATGTACAGTCTCACAGAAAGCGTATATATTTATAAATATATATATATCTCTACATGTGATGCCTGCACGTGCGAGCGTATCTGTGTATTTATTGTTCTTTTAATACGGGATGTCTCAGAATAAAATCTATACATCTTTTTCTTTTTACCGAATGAATCGCTCTCGCAGCCAATCTGAACCTATTTTGATATATGTATGCCTATATCTATTTATAACTACATATATATATATATATATATATATATATATATATATATATATATATATATATATATATATATATATATATATATATATATATATATATATATATATATATATATATATATATATATGTATATATATATATATATATATATATATATATATATATATATATATATATATATATGTATATATATATATATATATATATATATATATGTAGTTATAAATAGATATAGGCATACATATATCAAAATAGGTTCAGATTGGCTGCGAGAGCGATTCATTCGGTAAAAAGATATATATATATATATATATATATATATGTATGTATGTATGTATGTATGTATGTATGTATGTATGTATGTATGTATGCATGTATATATGTGTATGCATGTATACATTTATATACATATTCACATATGTATATATACATGTATATATGAATACATATGCATGTATACAGAGCGATAAAGATAGATGGATGGATACATTCATAGAGAGACAGACTGACAGATAGACGGAGAGAGAGAGAGAGAGGAGGTGTTTGAGCATGTATGTGCATGCATGACTATCCATTTATCTACGTGCGTATATACGTGCATATATGTATGTATGCGTGTACGCTTGTGCGTGCGCATTTTTGTGCGTCTGCGTGTGTATGTGTTTGTTCGTTTAATAGCGCCTCTGTGTATCTGTTT
Source organism: Octopus bimaculoides (assembly GCF_046866305.1). Classification (NCBI taxonomy): domain Eukaryota; kingdom Metazoa; phylum Mollusca; class Cephalopoda; order Octopoda; family Octopodidae; genus Octopus; species Octopus bimaculoides. The sequence goes on along the minus strand of NC_142940.1, from coordinate 46,323,737 downwards.
GTGTATGCGTGTTTGTATGGCATTATATTTGTCATTCATTTCTGAAGAAGAATGCTTCTTGGATACATTCTCCAGAATATATCGGAGAAACATGAATGGAAAACGAAAGAATATAAAGAGAATCAACAGTATAAAGAAATGGCTACTATGTTATCAGTTGACAGTTGGCATTGTTGTCTATGTTTTATCACAGTTCATTCAAGGAGCGTGATTGCTTCTAGTTTTATCTCACCCATCGCTCATCACCGTGATTTGTAAAAAAAAAAAAAGCAAACCACAAAAGAGAAACATTACGAAACAAAAGCTGTTGCAATGCATCGAAAAATAGAACATTAAACAAATTAGAAATATAGACAAACCGAATTCAGAATATCCAAAAAAAAAAAAAAAAACTAACAAAAGCAAAAGCACAGTTCACAAACCTACTTCAACATTATCAGTTTTATCTATTACCAAAACAAAATATCAGTAACGTAACAATAACCACCATCACCATCGCCAACTCCACCAACACTACCATCACCAACACTAACATCATGAACATAACAATCACCAACATCACCAACATCACCATCATCAACACCACCATCACCAACACCACAGTCATCAACAGCAACAACACTGCCAGGACAATATCATCGAAAATAACAACAGCAGTTTTATACTAAAACTATGAAGAATATATTCGGTGGAACCATGAATGGTGTGCAATAATGCATTCCTTTGCCTATTTATTATTTTTGCTTCTGTGATTCGTTCTTTAAAGGTTTTGAATTGTTAGCCAGCTTTGTTGAGAAGATTCCCATTATGTTACACTCACGTGCTTTATTTTATTTCCTCATTTTGTTTCGTCAAGATTTCCCAAGCTATTGAAAAAACAGTTACAGGAAGCAAAACACACGAATAAATGAAAATAATAATGGTTTTAAATTTTGGTACAAGGCCAGCAATTTTGAGGGGAGGGACTGGTCGATTACATTGCCCACCCACACGCACCCGTCTAAAAATGGTACTTATTTTTTCGACTTGAAAAGGATGGAAGACGAAGTCGAACTCGACGGAATTTGAACGTAAAAACAGACAACATGCCGCTAAGCATTTTGCTAAGGATTCTACCAGCTCGCCACCTCAGACAAGACGTGAAGTGTTTTGCTCAAGAGCACAATGCGATGTTCTGTCAGAGAACCAAACTCACTATATAACGAGCCACTTGCCTAGAAAACTTCACACAAAGAAAATAATAATAAGGTGCAGGCATGTCTCTGTGGTTAAAAAGGTCGTTTTGCCACTACATGGTTTCAGGTTTTTGTCCCACTGCGCGGCGTGACTGGAAGGTGTCTTCTACTCTAGCTCCTTGTCGACCAATGTCTTGTAACCTGTGAGTGATAGAATGGAGACGAAAACCCTGTTGCGCACGCGCGCGCTTGTGTGTGTGTGTGTGTGTGTGTGTGTGTGCATACGTGCGTGCATGTGCCAGCGTTCGTGAGTGTTTCTTTGCGTTTTTACTCTGCTAGTCCCAATCAGAACCTTACAACCGATGCTGGTTGTTCTCCATCCAGTAATTAAACGGATGGTCGGTAAAAATACCGATAGAATAAGCACCAGACATAACAGAATGTACTCGAATCGATTTGTTCAAAGCTTTAAGGCAGTGCTACAGCATGGACTCAGACAAATAACTAAAACACGCAAGAGAGCAAAGGGATAAAATGAAAAGGAACAAATATAAAAAAACTAAAAAACACCTGAAGTTATAAACCAGCATACGAACAACTAGTCTCCTATATTTCATACCCTAACACCAGAACAATATTTCACAATTTTTCTTATTTATTATGGAGTACATATAAAAAAGCCTTTTTATTTTCATTCATTGGAATATATTTTAATGTCGCTGCTGTTGCCATCCATCCTGTTTCTTCTAATAATATGATAGCGTTGGTGGTTTTTCTTGGTATTCCTTTTGTCATTCCAGTACACGTTCTTGTCGTTCACATTATTGCAGAGCATGTAATATCTAAGTATATATATATATATATATATATATATATATATATATATATATATATATATATATATATATGGGGGGGGGGGATTATGTATACACAAACACATACATACATACATATATAAATAAATATATATATATATATATATATATATATATGTATATATATATATATATATATATATATATATATATATATATATATATATATATATATATACATATGTATGTATATATATATATATATAGTTTCTAATTTTAGTCATATTTTGTGTCCAACACATACCTAATTCTATTGTATTACACGCTCTCTATCCTTTGTCTGATTTGCTTCAAAGATCTTTGTAATGTCACATGTTCTCTTATTTTTATATTCGCATTTTCTGTTTTTCACAGATTAATTGTGCTACGTTTTTATTGTGAATTTATTCCTATTTTGGTTCTTTTTTCATTGAATATTTCTATATAAATTAGAAAAGATTCCAAAAAAAAACACTACAATCTGCATCCAATCGACATAAACAAAATGTTACCAGGGGCTTAGACATTTATGCAGCAATCCCAAGGAGAAAATGCAGATAAATTTGTTGGTACTACTTATACAAATGCCATATCCCATTGATATTTGCGTATCTTCATTCGCTTTATTACATTTTGGCTAATTTTATTTTATTTCTCGCTACTTTATTTTCCACAAAAATATCTGATATCAATGATGTGTGTTTTGAGGCAGAAAACTCTGATTGTAAAACAGGAAAATGTTTAAAACTGAATCTGTTAGCTGTCAGTCGATATAATTGCATCGCTATGAAAACTAACAGGATCTTTCTGTGTCATAATATAAGCCAGTTTCAGATATGGGCACAAGTTTCAGTAAAAGCAATATAGATATCACAACGAAGTGATTCTCAGTTTTGACTCCCTCTTCCTCTCTCTCACTCTTTATACATACGCATATATCACCATGATAGATCGCTAACCACTACACACATTTTTTTCTCCCCTTGTTTCTTTCTGTGTTCTTTTCTGTGGAAGAGCGTAGGCTCGAACCGTTAAATACTTTTTTAATTCCCGAGAGTTATACTAATACATCTATTTGTTTTCTACACCACCTGTCTTCGTCTTTTTTTTTTGTGAATTCTTCCTATATATATATATATATATATATATATATATATATATATACAAACATTCATATATATATATATATATATATATATATATATACATATATGTGTGAGTGCGTGTATGCGTACATATATATATATATATATATATAGATAGATAGATAGATAGATAGATACACACGCACACACATATATGTGTATATATACATATATTAATGACGAATAATCTTTACTATAAAATGTTCTTCGTAATTCATTATTGGTTGAGTTTGTGTTTAGTTTTGGAACAATGGCTTCCACAAAAACGTTAACTTTTAATGACAGTCTCGGCTTCGTAGTCTGAAGGAAATTATTGAGGTAATGCTGGGTTTTTCACGCTGTTCGTGACAAATGATCGGAGGGGAAATAATATAACTGATGAAATCGTGATCGTATGTTTTAAAATTGTCCAACTGTCAACTCGTGTATATTTTACATAAGGGCAAAGTTATAGGCGCAAGCAAAGTTGTGAGATTATGACTATCGCCTTATGTGAGTTCAGACCACCGCGCGGCATTTTGAGCAAGTGTTACCCTCTATATACTCGAGTCTTCCAATGCCTTGTGAGTAAATTTCGCAGACGCATATTGTGTGAAAGCTTGTGATATATATATATATATATATATATATATATATATATATATATATATATATATATGTGAGAAAATTGGTATGTGAAAGCACGTGGTTGGATGTATAAAAGATAAACAAGAGTGAAAAAACTAGAGAAGGCTTGTGTTACATGGTTAAAGTATATATTTAAAATATGTCAGAAAAATGTTATAAAATTTTTTTGGTATATAAACATTGTATTTGGAGAAATAACCGGTTTCGTGTTGTCTTTTCAAATTTCTCTACTTCGTTGACATGTTACCATGAAGTAGAGAAATTTGAAAAGACAACACGAAACCGGTTATTTCTCCAAATACAATGTTTATATACCAAAAAAATTTTATAACATTTTTCTGACATATTTTAAATATATACTTTAACCATGTAACACAAGCCTTCTCTAGTTTTTTCACTCTTGTTTATCTTTTATACATCCATATATATATATGGATGTATATATATATATATATATACATATATATATATATATATATATCTTCACTCTTTTTACTTGTTTCAGTCATTTGACTGCGGCCATGCTGGAGCACCGCCTTTAATCGAGAAAATCGACCCCGGGACTTATTCTTTGTAAACCTAGTACTTATTCTATCGGTCTTTTTTTCCCGACCGCTTAGTTACGGGGACACCAGCATCGGCTGTCAAGCAATGGGGGAGGGACAAACACAGACACACAAATACACATACACACATATATATATATATATATATATATATATATATATATATATATATATATATATGTAGAAGACGTGTGACTTAGTGGTTACTGCTTCAGATCGGCTTACGATCGTAAGGTGTGAGTTGAATACACGTCGACGCGTTGTGTTCTTCAGCAAGACACTTTATTGCACGCTGCTCCAGTCAACTCACCTGTTAAAAATGATTAGTAACTGTATGTCAAAGAGCCACCCTTGTTACTCTCTGTCTCACGATGAATGTTCATAAGAACTACGTTAAAGGTACACATATCTGTGGAGTGCTCAGCCACTTGCACATTAATTTCACGTGCAGGTTGTTCCGTTGATCGAGTCAACTACAACCTTCGACGTCGTAACTTGTATATATATATACATATATATATATATATATATATATATATATATATATATATATATATATATATATATATATATATATATATATATATACATGTGTAATGATACATAGGTATTTATATGTACGTCTGTGTCTGTGTTTCTTGCCCCTACAGCTGGACAACCAATATTGCTTTGTTAACTTTCTGTAACAACAAAAGATACCTATAGAAAATGTACCAGACTTTTAAAATCAGTACTGTATGGACCTATTCGATTACGCTCACCAACTCAGCGTCCCAGGATGGTCGAAGACCGATGGCAAAGAAGTAAAAGATAAAAGTAACCTGCATTTATGCGTTGAATTATGATTTGTATTGCGCTATAAATAAATCTTCGATAGTTTGTATGCTACTCGTGTTGTAAGTGGCAAATGCCATTGGTAAATGTTATTACTAATCAAAGGCTGGTCGTATGTCTTAAAATTGATTAGCAATCAACTCCATGTAAAGTCTTTGTGTTTATTTCAAATGCGCTCTAACTACCTCCTATTGTGCTATTACTAAAACTCCCATAGTTTGTTATAGAGAATTAGATGAGGAACTATGTGTTACTTGCAAATACTAAATTCTTTTCATCTGTTGTAAGTGCATGTTCAATGACACGCAGTTATGTGTGTCGGAAATAACAGCTTAATTCACAAAGTTTACAAACCTCACGGTCACATTTATAATTGAACATTTCCATTAGTTCTATGAGTTTCAAGTTTTTGGTTCCTTTCAATGAAGTTTTAATTTCCAGCATTTTTGTAATATATAATATGAAATTGAAGTTATGTTAAGTACATGTATAGTTTTTTTATGCAGTTAAAAGCTTGAATGGGCTATTTATTTTGATAGCGAATTGTATCTGAACTGGAGATTTACTTCCAGTATTCTTCGTATATTTATACATAGGTATACATATAGGCGTCTGTGCGTTTATATACATACATATGTGCACACACACACACATACACACACACACACACACACACACACACACACACACACACACACATATATATATATATATATATATATATATATATATATATACGTGTGCATTCTCTGTCTCTTTGTGAGTTTTATGTGTATACGTTTGATTGTATCAATGTGTTTGTTAACCATTTGAAAAGTTATTTGGAGGGTTTCGATCGATATTATGGCTGTTCTCCATCAACCGTTTGAATGTACTACAAAGGTGTTCCTTCCTAATGGCCTTCAATAAATTCGTGTTTGAAACAACCTAGAATTTTCTTGTCAAATTAAATATAAAACATAAAACTAATACGAACAATGTAATCTATAAGTTATAGGAATTTCATGATAAAAATAATATAATCACTGTTATCAATGGTATAATGCAAATACATCTCCTTTACTGAAGATTGAATCTCAAAAAGAAACGAACGAATATCAATGGAGTCCTTAACAACAACGACGAAATTCACAAAATAATCAACAATAACAACAACGACAAAGTAATAATAATAATGACAAAGAGGAGTTGGCGGAAGTAGGAAGAAGTGGAGGACAATGACGATGACGTGTACAATGATGACACAGCCGAAAATGTTGATGGTGATGATGATGATAATGATCGTAATCATAATCGTTTTCAACTTGCAACACCCGCCCCTCACATTTACCTCATTGTTCAAGGTGCACCTTAGTAACAGCAACAACAACAACAATAATTTCTTTTATATAATAATAATTCTTTCTTATTTAGGTACAAGGCAAGCAATTTTGAAAAGAGGAGTTGTTTGATACTATCGACCTCAGCAACTCGCTACAAATGAATACTAAAGAAAAATAATCACATGACATTTAGCTATGAAGATATCATATGACATTTAGCTATAAGGCTTTACTGAGGGAGCCTCCACGATGTTGTTTAATGTATATCAACAAAATATCCTACCCCTTAAAACCTTTCGAGTTATGGGGTAATAGGTTTAAATTATATCGTTTTAACCTCTCGAATATATTGGAGCTTTACAGCTGGTGCACTTATTATAGCTCCAATAAATCAGTGTTAATTTCGACTCAGCCTTCTGTTCCATATTTGTGATATTCAGACACATTGGATACGATATATTCGATGTGTAATTAAACGTTTTAAGACGGAGATTGCAAAACAGGGGAAGATTTGGCTGGTATTTCTAGTTCTACGTCACCAGCTAACGTTCCGACGACAGCTGGTGAGGTAATTCAATACTAGGATCAGTAAATATGGGATCTACTTGTGCATAAGGTCTACCGCTAATTTTATGTTAAATCTTGGTAGAAAATGTTTTCAAAGGGCTACTTCAACAATACTCTATTGAAATATATGTACTCGGCAAGAGAAATCTTCAGAAAATTTTATATTATTTTGATTTCCATATCATTCTTTATTGAAGTATTTAATCAAATATTGTGGACATTGACGACCTCCAATATGCAGTATCCTTTACAGAAATGGGAATTAATCAGCATTTTCGATTGCATCTAGATTGATTAATAAAGTCGCAACCTCTTTCGAATAATCTTTGCGGTTTAGATATCTTGTTCTTGAATTTAAAAAAATGTATAGTTTTTGAAATATGATTTTTTGAAGTAGTTATGAGTCTACCACTAGTCCCAATGCCTGTCAATATATGCAACATACAAATGGTTACAAGGCAAAACCTATGCATACATATACACACACACACACACACACACACACATATATACACACACATATATATAAATATATATATATGTATGTATATATATACAAACACACATATAAAGATATGTATATATATGTAAGTACATATATATGTGTGTGTGTGTGCATATATATGTATGTGTATATATATATATATATATATGTAGTTTCATTTTGTTTATTTATTCGTGTTGTATAAATCCAAACTACTAAAATTATGTCTTCTCTTTTAAGAGATTTGCGTATGTATTTATTTTTGGATGAGGGTTTTTTAATCGATGTCTAAGTGATATTTCTATGACGCTTCAAGGCTCTCAGGAATGTTTTTATGTCCCTTCAAATTTGTGTTTATATGTATATACTCTATAATTTGAAAAAGTTATTCGAACTACAATATACAAATGACTGTTATAATAGATCACCCACAGAGAAAGGAAGTTACCATGAGTCTTCGCTATACCAAGTATTATACTTTGTGAAAATATCGTCCTAACAATTAGCATCAAAGAATATTAGACCATGTCAATAACTCACTGCACCACCCTTTTCTCTCTGCACGTTCTCAATACATCAGCAACAATAGCTGCATTCTCTGATTTCCTGTCAATGATAAATACTTGATGCCTACGAGGAAACTTACACATGCAAATTTTATTTATTTCTTTTTTGTCCACAGGGGGCTAAACATAGAGTGGACAAACAAGGACAGACAAAGGGATTAGGTCGATTATATCGACCCCCAGTGTGTAACTGGTACTTATTTAATCGACCCTGAAAGGATGGAAGGCAAAGTCGACCTCGGCGGAATTTGAACTCAGAACGTTACGGCAGACGAAATACCGCTGAGCATTTCGCTCGGCGTGCTAACGATTCTGCTAGCACGCAGCTTTTATTGATTTATGTATTTTATGCAGACTCATTCTATTCCTCGTTTTCATGAAGTATACTAGAACAATAACTCTGGGATCATAGAGAGTTCTCTAGTGAACTATGAGTTTCTTGAAAAGTTAAAATACGAAACAAAAGTACCATCGTTTTAAACTTCGGTTTGCTTAACGAGAAAATCCAAAACTGTCTTACGCAGCCATCTTTGTCCTTTGGAAGGTTGTGAAAGATATATTTTTCTAAACAGTATATTATCACTTAGAACCCCTGTTTCTGTTGTTTTGTATGGCTCTGAAGCAGAAATCCCATATAGGCCGCACATAAAGATATTGGAATCCATTAAGATGTAGTGTCCCATGATGGTTCTTTCAGTCAACATGAGTAACAATGACTTCTTCACTCTATCTATTTCTGTCTATCTATGAACACTAGCAACATTTATTTCATGCAATACGGCTGGAAATAGCAGCAAAATTCTGGCCCTTTGAAATAAACGGGGAACGGCGCAGGGAATAATGTGATCCTAGAAAAACTGTATCGAAAGGGTTAGAGTCTGAGAAACGCCTTTGATTATATGTCTAATTCATCAGAACAGACCAAGGGATAAGCAGAAGGGGTGCAACAACAAAAATACCTACTAAAATAGCTATAAATTCCAAAGTAAATATCACAATAGGAAACAAGAAAGTCAAGAATATAGCAAGAAAAACACTACTAACGAAAAAAAAAACGTCTCAAAATAACTCCCATCTTTGCAGTGACAGTAACGATAACGACGGGTAAAGAAAATAAACAAAACAGGCCACTAATAACGTAATAGAAGCATTTATAACCCTTTCAAGGTTTGAAATCAATAAATTTGTTGATTTCTTTCCTTCCATCATCTCATTGATTTACGCTCTCCAAATCCCACTTTTCAATACCTAATGATAAATTTAGTCTTCGAAATATTCCAATCCTCTCTCTCTCCCTCTCTCTCTCTCTCTCTCTCTCTCTCTCTGTATATATATATATATATATATATATATATATATATATATATAACTCTCTTTCCCTCCCTTCATCTATTTTTTTCTTCTCTCTTTCCCAATTTCTTGCATTTTCCATCTCTCACACACAGACACACACAAACACTTTCCCTCTCTGTTTATTTATCTATCTATTAATCACTATATTACTCTTTCGGTTTTTTTTCACTCTTTTAAATTCAACCGTGCATTCTTTTAAATTTCTTTCATTATTACACCCATGCGATTCCATACACATACATACGTACGCACTCACGTACATTTCACCCATCCTTACTTTTCACAAACCCACACTCCCCGCACTTGCAATATAGCTGTTATCAAATTGTCATGTGTGATTCTCAAACACACCTTGTCATTAGGACGGCTTCAAGGAAAGGAAATCAGAAATAAATTTGGCAGGATTGCTTTCCACATACATGTATGTGTGTGTGTGTGTGTGTGTGTGTGTGTGTGTGTGTGTGTGTGTGTATGTGTGTGCGCGCCCGCGCGTAAGTGAGTGTGTGTTGTGCGTGTATGTATGCGTGTGTGTGTGAGTATATATGCGAGTATTCACAAAGACATACATATATAACATTATACCTAATGCATAAGTATATATATTCATATATATATATATATATATATGATAGATGTATACATATATATATACACATATATATACACATATATATATTTTGAAATCTATACATATGTTTATATGTACTCATGTATGTATCAATCTGTGTGTGTATGTAGGCATGTATGCATGTTTGTATGTGTGTTTGTATGTATGTATGTATGTATACGTTTATATGTGTGCATACGCATACATACATACCTACACATATATCTACCTACAACTTGCTCAGAAACGAATGCGTTAGAGACATATAAGTACATACGAATATATCCGTGTTTGCGTTTATAGTGTATGTATTATCGATGTTTCTTTGTATATTTCTGAAGAATACGTGCGTGATCAGAGCTATATTAATATCCACCATTTCTACATCTTAGCAAAGTGTAACACTGAAAGAACAATACCACATAGCTTAATGATTCGCATTTCACTTTTGTTTTGTAATTTCAATAGATTTAAACTTTTTTTGCACTTTATTTTTGTCTGCATTTTTTTTTTACCCATGTAATTTATTTTTTTCCGTACTTTTAAAACGCAATTTTCAAAGATTTATTTCATAACAGCGACACAGATAACAATTACAGTAATAATAATAATAACACTAATAAAAATGTTTAATACAAATTACAATGGCAGTAATAATAATAATAATAATAATAATAATAATAATAATAATAATAATAATAATAATAATAATAATAATAATAATAATAATAATAATAATGATAATAATAATAATAATAATAATAATAATAATCATAACAACAATTATTTTTAATATTGTCGTAATTGTTATTATCTACACCATCAGCATCCTCATCAGCATTATTATTATTATTATTATTATTATTATTATTATTATTATTATTATTATTATTTTATTATTATTATTATTATTATTATTATTAATATTATCATTTTATTATTATCATTATTATTATTATTATTATTATTATTATTATTATTATTATTATTATTATTATTATTATTATTATTTTTATTATTATTATCAGCTAATCCCCAAAGATGAAACATTATGTAATAACGAATGCCAGCAGAAAAAGACGACAACGATAAGAACAAGAAAAACATGTCAGCGGTGAGAACATGAAATAAGAGCCAAAAGAATAAGGAAGCAAAGATAAAAATTAATATGGCAATAATGATAATTTTATTGCTATAGTATTGTGACTATTATTAATAATGATAATAATAACATGATGATGATGATGATGATGATGATGATGATCATCATCATCATGATGATGATGATGAGGATGGTGATGATAATTTTAGGAACGAAACAAAATTTCATTATTGAAATTGTTTATTGCATAAAGAAGTTGTGTATTCATACATTCAGATATGCATAAACGCACACATATATTAGATGATATAATATATTTATCCATACATATATGTTACATATTATTATTATTATTAATATATATGTGTGTGTCTGTGTGTATGTCTGTCTGTATGTCTGTCTTTCTGACTGTCTGTATCAGCAGAAACGGAACATCGGGTATTAGATAATATATAGCTAAGCAGTGACTTGCGTTTCAAATACATGTAGGCACTTTTCTATTTGTGTCTGTGTTTCTGTGTATATATATATATATATATATATATATATATATATATATATATATATATATATATATATATATATATATATATATATATATATATATATATATATATATATATATATATATATATATATACATATATATATATATGTATGTGTATATATATATATATATATATATATATATATATATATATATATATATATGTATATATGCATATATATACATATATATGTATATATGTATCGATATACATGCATATATATATATGTATGTATGTATGTGTGTATATATATATATATATATATGCATATATATACATATTTATATATTCCTACATATACGCATGTATGTATATATATATATATATATATATATATATATATATATATATATATATATATATATATCCTTATATATTTGTTATAAGCTGTTATGTGCGTGTGTAGCAGTCCATATGTCTATCGATTTAGCGATATATATGATGTCATTTTCTTTAAACTTCTTTCTTTTCGCTCACTTGCTTCTCTCTCTTTCTTTCTTTCTGTTTGCTACGCACACTCTCGCCCCATCCTCTCTCTCACCCCAGCCCTCTATCCTTCTTTCTCTACATCTGTCTTTTCTATAACCAATAATTATATTTTCGATATGAAACTTCGTTAAATTGATATGGAAATTGAAATTTTCAGGTGTGTTTCGTCTTAGATGTTTTAGAATCCCAACATTATATTGTAAATGTTCTGCACATACGGACATAATGTATAATCACAAGGACTTATATCAACATAAAGCAGTTCAGTAATAATGCTGGCATAGATTTTGTTTTCGATAAATGCGCAAAAGCAAATTTTAAATGGAGAAGGCGGATGACATTATCATCTATTCGGTTTAATCTAGATACAACCATAAATCTACTTGAGCTAAAAGCAACTTATAAATAACTTGGCATGAGTGAGAGTAATGGTACCCAGCACGCACAAATGAAGGATAGAATTGGGAAGGCGTACTATACTAGAGTAAATTTGTTCCCGAATACTGAACTGAACTTCGAGAAGTTCTTAGGAGCTATTAACATTTTAGCTGTACCTGTTGTACATCAGCTAGAACCTATTTGACCTACAAACAATGGACACAAAAAGCAGAAAACTGCTAATGGACACTAAAATACAACAGCCAAAGGAATAAAGCCAACGAATGAAGTTGGAAGAGGGCTGATCAAACTAGAACCCACATATAAAGCGGCTGCAATTGGTATGCAAAAATACTTCATCAACAATAATGATAATAAAAATGGTAATAACAAAAAGCAGGAAGAAGATGGTGATGATGGTGATGCTGACGACAACGGCGACGGCGATGACAAGATGATGATGATGATAATGATGATGCTTGAGGTAATGCTGTCTAGGAGGAGGTGAAAGATGATTATAATAAACAAGGAAATGAAGATTATGATGAAGGAAGAAGAGGAAAACGAGAAGTAGGAAGACGAGGGTGTAGATCAAAGGGGGAAGAGAAGGAGGAGGAATGAATGAAAGATTGACCGATTTGAAGAATGGTAGAAAAACAAAGCCCATTGAATGGAGGAATATAAATAGAATCCACCTGTTTTATGCAACATAAAACAATATCACACTTATGCGCATAGTAAATAAAATAAAATTAAGGAACTCTGTCAGTATCGACAACGACTAATGTTTTTGACGGATGACTGAAAATTTCTGCTTTTTTTAGAATAGCGTAAATGGCTGAGAATTACACAGACATTTGGGGAATTTATCTAATGCCCGAGCAGGATCAGTTTAACCGACGCTCTTGCAAGGGGTTCCGTTACTCATAGGACTTGGTTCCGCTCGAGGCTAAAATAATATACATTTGTTCAAGAAGAGCAAATGTATATTAGACTTAACCCAGAACTCCACGGTGATGAAGTTACCCTTTAAATAGCTATGTAGCAAGGGTTTTGGACTTACAATCGCGAGATCGAGGTTACAATTCAAGGACCAGGTGGTGTGATGCGTTCTTAAGCAAAACAATTCACCTCACACTGCTTTGCGATTGCGTCTAGTCCTGATGTGAAGTACACTTTCCACCCTTTCAGGCAGCATCGTTTCGGTGGAGGGACTGAGCTAATAGACAACACATACTTCTGATCCCTATTAACGAATTATTTGTGAAAGTTGTTCACCAAAAACAGATGACACATTCGTTGGAAGAAATGCTGAATATTTTTTTACATTGCATTCACTAATTCAAATATTTTCATATATCTGTGATTACACGTGGTGTCAGGCGTAGCGGCCCCTAAGTGGCCATTGATACAAATATTAGTAATTATCTCCTCGCAACGTGAAGCCAGATTAGACGTATTCATAGGATATCAAGGAGTATGAAAAGATATGAAAAATTCACATATATAAATATAATATGAATTCTTTATCATGCTTATTACCTACGATATACTTTGTTTTACGGATATTTTGGGATCGTTTTTGTTTACTTTTGCTTTTATTATCAAAATGAGAGTATAAAGTTATTAAGATATACTGCTTCTAATCAGTTCGTATCCGCTCAAAGCAGGAAAATGATATTTAGTTAGGAAAATAAGATTGAGACTGATTGTTTACGAAATACCGTTTACATTTACTATCATCTCGAGGCAAATATTGAGAAGAAAATTTGGCCACCTCCGAACCAATTCATCGCAATGAATATATTTACGGATAGCCGTCAGTTTATTCAAATCGTCAATTTTGGCGTTTATAAATGCAAAACCATTTCTCTTCATAGAAATAGGAGGGGGGGAGGTCAAAATATGTTGTATACACATATATACATTTACATACACGCACACACACACACACACACACACACACACACACACACATCTACACATACACGCACACAAGGATATATTTTCATACATGTTTTATGTATAATTATACAAAAAAAGAAATTGAACCTGAATTGATATAACATTTGATATCAGCAGGGTAGAATATTTGCGTACTGTACGAGCAAAACTTTAGCAGCCGCTTCGATGGTGCGTGCGGCTTACTGCGATCATCAGACGGCTATAAACCAGCACTTCGGTGACCCTGTCAAACCTGTATTTGTATGTGTGTGTGTGTGTATGTATACATATATGTATGTGTATACATACATATATATATATATACATATATATATATATGTGTGTGTGTGTTTATTTGTAAATATATATATATATATATATATATATATATATATATATAATTATGCTTGCTAGTATAGTATGCGGTCTACTACGTTGTCAAACAGTATACCCAGGGTTATGTAACTTAAAAACTACTCGTTTTCAACGCACCTTTCCACTTGCGGTTTACCTTACATTGAAATGTTGCTGAATGATTTTTATACAGGTGTCATCTTGACAGAGGAAACAGCAATCGCAATTTTAAAAGATTACAGTCTGCAGTGATGCAGGAAAAACAAAGGGGTGTCAAACTTGACGTTCAGTTCGTAAAAGACACCAGTTTTTCCATTATACGGATATAGACAACAAATTAAGCTACAAACTGAGCCTGAGTGAGATTTTAGAACTAATATTTTTCATTGTCATTGTTATATCCATGACTACAGCAATGACTCTAACAGGAAAATCTAAAATAACTGACTGGTACAATATTTGCCGTGAGGTATGTGGATCCACCGTTCATAATGAACGATGGGAGAAGACGATTGGAACAAATGATAACCCCATTGAGATCGACGAAGGTTTGCTGATCAAGGTAAATACAATCGTGGAAGAATGCTGAATGACAAAAAAACTCCTCTCTTCGAAGACAGTGATGCAGAATAATGAAACAACAGGAACCATAGAGGTAGAATTGATGAGCCATGGGTTTTGGGATTCAAACAAGGTTCAGACTGTAGATACTTTTGTGTGGGACAGCGTGACGGGAGCAGTCTAATCCTAATTATTGAGAGACAATGCGAAAATGTTGAGTGGCCCGCTTATAATAATTTAAGTGCCATAAGTTATCACCATCTGACAGTGAACCGTCATCGACATTATGTGGATCCAGTGACCGGATTACACACTCAGGCCATTGAGCAATCATGGTTAGATGCTAAAACTATGATGCTGAAAAAATGAGAGTTTTTGATACAGGGCTTTTCCAGTCACATCTTGATCATTTCTGGTGGAAGATGATGAAGCAAGACTATTTGTATCGTTCCTTAATGACCTAAGAAGTGTTTGTCGTTAAACTGGATTGTATTGATTTACCTGTGTAAATTCTTTATCATATAAAATAAGATTTTTTTTTTTTTATTTGTGTAATTCCTTTATAATGCACGAAGTGTTTTATCTCGGAAATATCTGAAAATATCTGAAAGACAAGGTAGACGGCATACTATACTAGCACCAATATCTGTATGTGTGTGTGTATATATATATATATATATATATATATATATATATATATTTATGTATATGTTTATATATATATTTATATACATATATATATGTATACATATACATATGTGTGTATATATATATATATATATATATATATATATATATATATATATATATATATATATATATATATATATATATATATATATATATATATATATATAAATGTGGTGCGAGAGCATGCATACGTGTGTGTCGTTTTGCATATACATTTATTTCCACGCTACCACTTCGCAAACGGTGTTGATGTGTTTAGGTCCCCGTATTCTAGCGGTTTAGCAAATGCGACGATAGAGTAAATATCTGGCTTTACAAAGAAAGAAAATATGTACTCGGGTCGATAAATTCGACTAAAATTCTTGAAGGTGGTGCCCCAGTATGGTCGCAGTCTAATGACCAAGACAAGGGGAAAAAATATATACTTCAGGCTGATGACGAGCAAAGACTCAGAAACATGTCCCTCAATGGAGGCTGGGCTGGCTGGAGGAGTTTGTCTCCCCTTTGTAAAGATAAGGGCACAGAAAGTGTGTCAAGGCCTAATAGGAAGCGGTCTGGCTTCGTAGGGCTAAACAGCAGTAGTATATTCCCTTATTGGGACTGTCACGTTAAGTTGGCAGTATACAACTACTTTATCGCATCACTACTGCTTAAGTCTCCCTGAGAAATTTAGAAATTCGTTATTTCTTATATATATATATATATATATATATATATATATATATATATATATATATATATATATATATATATATATATATACATATACATATATACATATATCTATGTATATACAATTGTGCATGGCGCAAAAGATTGTGCAGCAGCTGACGTGGCTACGCCAAGCACAGACGAGGAACCTTGCCCCCCACTGCGCAAGACCACCACAGTCAACAGACATGGGATGGCCTCCGCTAACGCCTGCACAGGCATCACGCCAATATTTTTACTAAATATTGGGGGCCTGTTGCATTATAATAATAAAAGCAAAATTTCTTTCCTGAGAGACCTTGCTGCATGCAATCAAGCCCTATGCATAGCACTCGTAGAAACTCACCTCAGCCCTGATATAGAGGTTGCAGAAGTACACGTACCAAAATATGTCATACTGCGAACAGACAGAAGGGAAAGGAGCCATGGTGGAGTTGCTGTATACATCCGTGACGACCTCACACCCCAGGTCTTACTGTCATACTCAAATTCGGTATGCGACACCCTAGTTGTATACATAAGACAACATAATATAGTCATATGCAATACATATTGCCCACCGGATGCTCCAAACCACATAGGCAAATTTGAAGATTGCCTCACTAGAATTAAAGAAATCCTCATGAAACTGGAACACCATGTGACCATATTTCTTATGGATGATTTCAACTTCCCCAACTTCAAATGGCCCGAAGGTCTCATACTCTCAGGAATGACTTATCGCAAGCAAGCACAGGTGGAATGCTTGCTCAACCTCACCAATGCCCTATTCATGGAGCAAGCTTTTCTCAGAACAACTAGAGCGAATAACATTCTAGACCTCTGCTTCACGAACAATACGGACATTATTCATGATGTGAAAGTGACGCCGACATTAGTTTCGGATCACAACATAATAGAGCTGTCTATGTTTGGGCCAAAAGAAACCAGAGACATACAGCCTAAAGGAAGCACCCAAAATCTCTCCAATCTGAACTTCCACAAAGCGGACTGGAAATCGATCCAGAAGGAGATCCTCAGAGAGGATTGGCCAAAATGTCTCTCTGACTTCACACATCAGCAAAGTCATGGAAAGGATAGTCAGAGGAAAACTAATCGCATTCCTTGAAGAAAATAAATTGCTGTGTGATACCCAACATGGCTTTCGACCAGGTAGGAGCTGCCTGACCCAGCTCTTACAACATTACGACTGGGTGTTGAGGCAGTTACTCAACAACTCAAATGTGGACGTAATATACCTTGATTTAGCAAAAGCTTTTGACAAAGTGGATAATGGTGTGATATGCCACACACTGCGTGATCTTGGCATAGCTGGAAAACTTGGAGAGTGGTTACATGACTTTCTGAAAGATAGAAGTCAGGCAGTAGTGGCTAATGGAGCCACCTCTATGAAAACACAAATAATGAGCGGTGTCCCACAGGGCACTGTCTCGGGACCATTGCTTTTTATAGTCGCTCTCTCAGATATGCCTTCAAGTGCCCGGATAGCCACTCTTGCAAGCTACGCAGACGATACAAAAGTCTCGCAGAAAATACAGAACTCCAGTGATGTTGCACACCTGCAGCAGGAAATTGACTCAGTTTACAGATGGGCTGAGGACAATAATATGCAGTTTAATGCTGAAAAATCCCAAGCCCTGCGCTACCAACGTCCAAAACCGAATATGAAACTTACAGAGTACACTGGTCCGCAGAGAATTTAAATCCCAGAGCCTAAATCAGTGAGAGACCTGGGTATCGACATGAGTGATGATACCTCTTTCCAAGTGCACATTACCAGGATGGCAACAAAGTGCAGACGAATGGCTGGATGGACCCTGAGAACATTCAGAACCAGAGATAAGGAAACCATGATGATCCTCTGGAGGACATTCATGCTCAGCCGCCTAGATTACTGCTCACAGCTGTGGTCACCCACCAGTCTGAAATTAACAGCAGACCTTGAAGCAATCCAGAGGAGATTCACAAAGAAGATTGTCTCTTTGCAACTGCTCAGCTACTGGGAAAGGCTGAAACAGCTAAGACTCTACTCCCTGGAGAGAAGGCGGGAGAGGTATGCAGTAATATACATCTGGAAGATCCTGGAAGGAATTGTGCCAAATTTTGGCATTGAAAGCTACACAAATGCCAGAACGGGACGACACTGCATAGTGCCAAAGATCCCAGCAATGCCATCGCGCTTCAGGACCAGTTACTGCAACAGCTTGGGATTCAGGGGCCCACAGCTTTTTAATATTCTCCCAAAGAGCCTGAGGAATCTGCACAAAGTAGATGTAGGAGTTTTTAAATCAAAGCTGGACCTCTTCCTATCGAGAGTCCCAGATGAACCTACCTCGCGGCAGGAGGTGCAAATGAGGGTTGCTAAATCAAACTCTATTCTTCACCAAGTGCCACATATTGTAAGAGGTTCCCTGTAATAACAGTGTAGCAACACGGTGGTGCATCAGCATGGGCGCAGCTCTAAGCTGAAACTATAAAAAAAATTATTAAAAAAAAAATATATATATATATATATATATATATATATATATATATATATATATATATACACACGCACACATATATCTATAACTATGTGTATATATGTAGACGCGCGCACGCACAGATACGCGCACATAATCACACACACACATATATACATTCATACATATTTACAATATCTCGTCCGTTTCAGTGGCTATCGGTTTCTTTGTTCAAGACCAAATCTGCTAAATGGTTCGAGAAGCTGTCATTTAATGATTACTTGGTAATGACCGGAAGAAGGTCAACAGTTAAATGTGGTGTATGAGTTGGCTTTTGTGAAGAGGGAGAAAAAGTGAAAATATATTAAATATTTACGCAAATGTCTGTACATACATAAAATCACACACACACACACACATACACACACACAAGCATACACATATACATGCGTGTATATAAATATATGCATCTATGTATATACACACGCACATATCACACACACAAACATATATACATATAATCATATGTATTTGTATATATATATATACATGCCTGTCTTTACACGTACATAATTACAAATACACACACATGTATCTATATACAAACAAATATACATATACATACATATATATATATTTATACATATATATATATATATATAAATATATACATATAATACGTGGGTTTATGCGTGCAACAGATTGTGCATATACCTGTATATATTCGCATTGTCATGTGCATGTGTATGTCTATACGTTTAAATATACTAATATAGCCTGGTGTATAACGATGCTCACGCTAATGAATAATTGAAAACCACATATAAGATATATGTACTCTAAACAAAGGCATCCATATTGTGGGAGGTTCTGTATGATATAATGGTATATACACCCACACCCATATACATACATCGCTTTTAACCAAATCAAAATGAAAATTTATTGCCGTCATGAATCACAACACATATGCGAACACAAAACTCACGCATATACACTACACTTGCTTGCAACCACACACAAACACACACATATATATATATAAATGTGTTTAGCACAGACTCATATATTCCGTCCATCTAAATCAGCCAATCAAACCGTTTCTCTCCGTTTGTCACTGTCTTTCTTGACACTCTCTTCCACTATCTCCTTCTCCTTCTCCTTCTCCGTTAGTAGACACAACTAATGTAATTAAATAACTCCGTCCTATACAATAATGACTCAGTATATTATTACTATTATGTTCATTGTTATTGTTGTTCTTACGTCAATGATCGACGTTGGCCCAAATGTTCTGATTATATAATTCAAGCTGTTTTTATAGTGTATGTATACATGCGTGTGTGTGTGTGTGTGTGTGTGTGTGTGTAGAAGGGATATATATCTTCTAGAATAATAACTGCTGAGCTTCTTAACTGTTTCGATCCTCATGGAATACCTTCTCGCAAGATGACATTTAAGAAAAAAATCCGAATCATGCTTTTGAGAAATCTAGATCTCCCAAAGCTGTTCAATGGAACAAGGCCGATTGTTAGGCAAATTCATCCACATCTTTTGGAAACAAAACAGCCCTCATTGAACAAGATAAGGGAGAAAATGTGTTTATTCCAAGAATTTCAACGTTCCAGTAGACATGCCCTTTAAATTATAGAGACTTCAATTTCCAGTAAAAGTTACTTTTGTAATGTCAATTAACATGAGTCAATGACAATCATTGAAAAATGTTGAACTTCACCTCATGCAGCAGTGCTTTTCCCATGGCCGGATAAGTGGTGGTTGTTCCAGACCTGGAAATGGCAATAATCTCTTCATACTTACACCAAATGATAAAACCAAGAATATTGTTTATCCTGCTATTTTACAGTGATCTCCAAATGTCACAGTGTTACAAGTTTTCCAAATGTAATAATGTGTAATAGAAACCAGAGATGGTAGGATACCAAGAAATGTTTAATTATTATTTCTCTCTTCAGTTTTGGTCCGCAGGCCAAATTAGCCGTCTGCAGTAACTAGGCTAAATGTCCGAATGGAGTGCGGCTTTAAGCTAGTATATATATATATATATATATATATATATATATATATATATATATATATATATATATATATATATATATATATAACACTCTAACAACTAAGCTTCACGCCTTCACATCACTGCCACAAAGAAGCTATATCCTATATTCAGTTAAGATCCTACTTAAGGATGATATTTGTTTACGTGTGTAGAGATTTCGCAGGAGTCAAGACCATTTTCAGGATTTGCTGCTGAATTAGCATGAGGAACATAGGGTCCTCGTTGAGAGTTTTCCGAATTTGTACACAATCTAGGAATGCTCATAACGTTAATATTAAATTCAATTTAAAATTGTCCCATTATCACACCAGGCATCTATACAAGTGTTCCTTTCATCATTTCATTATGCAGTTCTGAATGACAACCTGTCATAAGCTAATCAAGCAAATTACACCTACGATACGTTATGTTTTCAAATTACTGTCTGTACCAAGACTATAAAATTTTGAACATAATAAACAGTTGTTATATTTGCTTTTGACAAACTAAATGTTGTAAGGAATTATACTGAAACTTCGAAGTCCCTACCAAATAAAGGAGTATGATACTCTTTTTATATTTATTGAATAATCAATCAATTGGGACTTGCCTGTTCGTAGGAACAGGCATTTATATATATATATATATATATATATATATATATATATATATATATATATATATATATATATATATATATATATATATATATATATATATATATATATATATATATGTATGTATGTATGTATGCATGTATATATATATATATGTATGTATAGGTATATATATATATATATATATATATATATATATATATATATATATATATATATATATATATATATATATATATATAATATATATAAATATATACACACTCACATATATATATATATATATATATAGTAGTAGTAGTAGTAGTAGTAGTAGTAGTATTTGGTATGGATCGATTCTTTTTTGCACGTCTATAACGTATCATTTTTATAAAGTATCAATTTGACCCTTCAAATCAGAAGAGCGGATGTTAGTAGATTTGCGCAACTAATGGCATTACTTAACGTTCATATACGAATTCCCTGAAGGTTTTTAAAATTTTTTTTACTATGTATCGAAGATTCTCGTTCCTGTACCATTTACTTAAATGTTTCTCTTCCGTTTGCTAAATTCCGTACGTTATTTTACATCGGTGTACATTCTAAGTTATATATGTCTAACGTGTAAAACTTGTAGGAGGTGTTCTCGTAACATAAATAAACTGGCTGAAGAATATCTCTTGAGAGGCGTTCTACATATTAAATTCAATTGCAGTTAGGATCTCGGTATGTAGTATACGGAATTCAACAGAAACAGAGAAATACGAATACTTAAGGATATTCATGCAATTAATATCTAAATATCTGTAGGGACAAAGGGATGCCTAATATATATGTATATAATATATCGGCGCAGGCGTAGCTGGGAGGTAGGAAGCTTGCTTCCCATCAACATGGTTCTAGATTCAGTCCCACTGCCTGGCACCTTTAGCAAGTGTCCTCTAGCAAATCCTCGGGTCGACTCGAGGCTATAGTAGAGGACACCACGGTATAGAACATGCGTGTGTGTGGGGAGCTGTTGTTGTCCTCTACCACCGCTTGATAGTTGGTGGTGGTGCATTTAACTCCCCGTCCGATATCAGTTCGGCAAAGACACCGATAGAATAAGTACCGGGTTTTTATTAAAGATAAGCTGTATTGTCAATTCAGTCGACTAAAAATTCTTCAAGGCGGTGCCTCAGGAAAGCTACAGCCTACAAATATATCATATATGTGTGTGTCTGTGTGTGTGTCTATATATGCAGCCTAATGATAAATATATATATTATACATATATATGTGTGTGTATCTGTGCATGTGTGCGTCTATGTATGTGTATGTTTTGTATGTGTGTGTGTGTGTGTGCATGTGTGTGTGTGCATGTGTGTGTGCATGTGCGTGTGTATGTATATATCTGCAGCCTAATGACTGAAATAAATATATATATGATATATATATATATATATGTGTGTGTACGCTTGTATGTGAGTGTTTGCTTGTATGTGTGTGTATACGAGTTGTAAGTGGGAGCATGTGTGCGTGTATGTGCGAGTGTGTGAGAGGGTGTGTGCATGCGTGTGTGTGTATATGTATGTGCAACCTGATGACTGAAACAAATATACATATCATATATATATATATATATATATATATACAAGTGTATGTGAATGTATGCTTGTATGTCTGTGTGTACACACACAAACAAACACACACAAAGAGATAGATAGATAGATAGATAGATAGATAGATAGATAGATAGATAGATAGATAGATAGATAGAAATAAAGAAAGATAGATAGATAGATAGATAGATAGATAGATAGATAGATAGATAGATAGATAGATAGATAGATAGATAGATAGATAGATAGAAATAAAGAAAGATAGATAGATAGATAGACAGACATACAGACAGACATACAGACAGACAGACAGATAGGTAGACAAATAGATAGATAGATAGATAGATAGATAGATAGATAGATGCATGTGTGTGTGTCTCTGTGTGTGTGTGTGTCTGTGTGCGTGTGTGTGTGTGTGTGTGTCTGTGTGTGTGTGTGTGTTCATTTTGGATTTTGAATTTGGTTAGTGGTATAGACAACTGATGAAACTGCGTAGGATTTGCAGTTACATATGCATACAGAGTATAAAGCCCACTATTGCTCTGCAGTCGATATAGAGGTCGAATACTGATAGCTTCAATTGGTAATTGATCGTTATCGCTACTTGGAGTCTGAAGAATTCTCTGAATCCACAATGAAGGGTGAAGCAGTCACGAACAAGGCAATTTTTTGCCTGTTCCTTCTTCTTTATTTAATATTGTGATGTGATGGCAACAACCTTTTGATAGAAACACGTAACAGAGAACAGAATGAAGAATATATATATTCCGGTTTACTTGGAAGAAGACTTTTTCTTTTTGTAATCTATAATTTGTACTCCTACTTGTGTTTATTTGGCTTTCTATATATATATATATATATCCATGCATATATACATATATAAATATATATCAATGTGTATATATATATATATATATATATATATATATATATATATATATATATATATATATATATATATACACACACATATGCATACATACTACCTAAATACCAATCTTGAAAAATTAGGTTTCTCAACACCAGAAAGGAGGGAGATGATCCGAAGACAACAGATCCAATTCATCACTGGAAATGTAAAAATCTGTGAAACTTTCCAGAAGTTTATCATTTAAGTATATATAAGCATGTCTAGATATGCAAGTATATACATGAGAATACATACATAAACCAAAACACACGCATATCCAAGTATACATACATACCTACATACATACAAATAAAAATATTCTGTTGTTGGTGTTGAAATCTCAACGAAGGAGCCGTAAATCTACGTTAGAAACCGACTCTTTTTCTATTGGCAAGAAATCTTGAAATAAAACTGAACTATAACATATGTACAAAAATACCCACTTGATGCTGTTGGAATTCCAATGATGATATATATATATATACGATTTTATTGTTATTTCTAGCAGCTCGAATTACCAGGTGCAGATTTCTCTATTGGCCTGTAGAGATCGATAGTATTGTAATTATGTTTAGATAGTGCTTTCATCAATCACATGACCAATTAATTCGGCTATTATTAACTGGAATTTATTAATTGTTCTTCGCTGATATAAGTGTGTTCTTTCTATCAACTAAAATCTTTCAAATGTTACGCTATATCGTTCTGTGGGGTCAACAAAGCATTATTGGATTCAAATAGAGTCAGTCTACTGGTAAATTAGATGAATATATCAATTCAATTTATCATTTCTTTTGAAATAAGTTTCCATGAAATACAAGAACAGTTTCAAAAGTAAAACAGAAATGTTTATTAATGAATATAATTTTTCGATCGCCAAATTACATTCCTGTAGGTTGGACTGAGTAGAACTTCAGTTTTCCGAATAAAAGCTGTACCACAAGAACCCCATCTCGGGCTAACCATCAATTATATTTTATATGTGTGTCGTCAAATATCCACTAAACCTTGTCTTATGTTTTACCTTCTACTTGTTTCAGAGGTTGGACATCGACCATCCAGTGGGGCATCACCTTGAAAGGTGATCCAGTACTTATTTTTAATTAAGGTAGTTATTTTATAGGTATTATTTGAGGAATCTTTCAATTACGAGGACGTAAAGAGGGCAATACTGGTTTGGTTTTAGAGCAATAAGTGGAAGTACTAAGAAACAGAGATACAAGCATCGAAAAACACAAACGCGTACATACAGACATGCATATAAACATACACTCATGTACATATAAATATATGTATTTATGAGCTTGATATTATACCTATAATTACTGTTTCCTCTCGAAAGATCTTAAATGACTTTTAAGCCTTGAAATGCGCTTGAATAGCTGATCACATATGCTACAGCAATGTCTTATTTCAGCATCAATATTGGCTCCACTTTCCGCGTCTTTCATGAATGTTAAAGTACCACTTCAATCCTCGCATGACAGACATTGCATCGAAGTAGTCTTAGTTAGTTAGATAGATAGTCATCAATATACATACATATATATATATATATATGTATATATATATATATATATATATATATATATATATATATATATATATATATATATATATATATATATATATATATATATATATATATATATATTTGTTTTGCAAGATTTTTGATGTGAAATCGTCTGTTGAAACAGATGTTGTTGTACTTGGGGATGGTCATATTGCCAGTTTAGCCAATAATAACACACGCATTGTATATTTGGTGTTATTTGCTTCAGCTTTATATTACATTAATCTTAATCTTATTTCGGCCAGAGTTCTTTCGTCACACTTCTGTGACCTCATCAGTGGTCCATTGTTTCCTTCTTTCTTATGTGTGTCTCAAATGGCTGATAGCAAGGTGAGACACACATAAGAAAGAAGGAAACAAAGGACCACTGATGAGGTCACAGAAGTGTGACGAAAGAACTCTGGCCGAAATAAGATTAAGATTAATGTAATATAAAGCTGAAGCAAATAACACCAAATATACAATGCGTGTGTTATTATTGGCTAAACTGGCAATATGACCATCCCCAAGTACAACAACAATATATATATATATATATATATATATATATATATATATATATATATATATATATATACTATAACAGACCATAACAGAGAAAGTTGTCATGGTGATACCAGCTCAGAGGCCTACACAAAGTTGCAGAAAGTGTATGGAGAGAAGGGTATGAGTGGTTCAGGCGTTTCCAAGATGGCCGAAAACGTGTCGGTAATGACGAACGTTGTGGGAAAGCCACAACCAGCAGAGCTGAGAAAAACATTGTAGATGTACGTGCAGCTGCGAGAGGAAATCATCGAATCACCATCCGTGAGTTATCAGAGGATGTGTAGATTAATTAGATAATCAGTCCATTATCACTGAAAATTGGGTATCAGACGCGTGTCTGCCAAGTCTGTGCCAAAACTGCTTTCAGCTGACGGAAATGACACTCGGGTTTCAGTTACACAAGATCTCCTTGACTGTGCTGAGTACGATGAAAACTTTTTCAACCTTGGCGTAGGCCTCTGAGCAGGTATCGCCAAGCTTTTGCCAAATTTGATGCATGCTCAATGCTACGAGCATACGCTACACACCTTACTTTCAAGCACTGCTGTAAATAGCGGAAGTGAGCTCAAACGTTAAAACTTTGTGTGCAAGCACAGCAGAGTTTAAGGTCAATCTGTGCTGAGCAGCTTTACTCTGGATGCTTTAGCTCCGTTACTATGCCCACAGCCCGGATACTTATTGATCAAATATATATATATATATATATATATATATATATATATATATATATATATATATACGAGAGATTTCCATACAGATTGTAGGTATTGGTCTATCTAGGTATTGGTTTGTTCAAAGTTCGAGAAGACATTTACATAAGGTACCGTCCTACGGGGACAGAACCCAAAACGTCGTGTTAGCAAAGCAAGCTTCTTAACTCTCAACAATGCCTGTCACTTTATGAAAAATATGAAAGCTATACATCCCCAATTAACAACAGACAAACACGCCTACATGCACCATTATCGCACACTTAGGCACACGCATACAGTATTATAATCTTATACGCAACAGAGCGTTAATTTGAAAATCTAAGATGAATTGAAAATAGTTATGCACGCTATATTGTGAATAAATATTTATTAATAACTTAATTAACCCACCGAGAAATGCCGGATATGCAAATTAGTCTACCTATTAGTGCTAAGTTCTAATTTGACATGAATGTATAAAGCGGTTTGTTAGATATTTCATCGTAGGCAGACCGATACGTACTTGGTTTCTGTTGAATGGTCAACAAATTCGTACATAAAACAAAAATATATCAAACTAGCCGAATGTTCCACATCGACGGCCTTGTATACATCTATCCCTCTCTCACTTTGTCAATCTGTACGTATGCATACACAAACACACACACATACATATATATACATATATATATATATATATATATATATATATATACTCACACACACATATATATATATATATATATATATATATATATATATAGTGATTTATACAATAATGCATTAATGACAAAATAAGAGGAATTACGTAATCGTGTTCATTGGCTTATATATGTTTATCTTATTTGAAATCACGCAGTCGTTTGTGTGCGCAATGCCGTATAGCAGCCACAATAATAAGTTAATGGATGTGATTATGTATCTGGTTCTATTGTCATTTATGTATTAATTAGAATTATGATTTCGAGAATTCTAAAACTCTTCTGAATTAAAAAGTGTAGTATTAATTTTGATTTTCCTCTGACCTTCATCCTTTCATAATTAAATAAAATATATCGGACCAACTTCAGAACTGATGTTTGCTTATGTTTATATATAGAGCCGGTAAAATAAAGTACCCGCCAAGTACTGGGGTAGATGGAATTTTCTAATCACTTTGCATGAACATATCTTCCTTGTGACTAAGCGAAAAACTGTTATAATATTGCCTTCTTTATATTATTACACGTAGAATATGTCACATATTTCAAGTGATTAGATTGCTGCTGTTTCGTAACGAGGGGTCGTCCTTCGTCGAGTAATGCTATTGCGTTCGTGATTATTTAATCGTTTTTTTTTCTTTCTTGTTTATTAATATATTTATTTATTTGGTGGAGAAAATGTACCTAGAACATGGCTGTTAGATCAATAAACCTCCCCAGTTTCTTTAAAGACAAGCGCTCGCAATTATGTCAAGTTTTTCAGCCATGGAACCACCTGATTCAGCTGTCTCTGAATTTCATCCCACTGGTGTCCAATTGGGTTCAAATCCGGACTGAGAGCCGGCTAAGGAATGGTTCTGATGTTGTGCTGACGCAGCGAGTCTATGGTGATGCTAGCCGTGTGTGAGGGAGCATTTTCCTGTTGGAACACAGGGCTATGGTGACGCACGAAGAAGCGCGTGATGTGAGGTCTTAGGATCTGGTCAATGTAGCACTGTGCTGTGATGCCATTCCCTCTGCCTGCACCAACATTTTGGAATACGTGGGCCCAATTCTCTGATACTTTGGCCACCCCATGCGTCTCTCTCCATGACACACGTGTCACTGTTGCGTTCACCCCCTCCCACTCCACACCTTCAATCTGTCATCCGAAGTGGAAACGCAGTACCGGCTGTCGTCAGAGAAGACTATCGACCTCCATTGTTGATGCCGCCAATGTCGGTGCTATGTGGCCCACTTTAATCGTACCGGACGTTGACTGGCGGTGAGGACAGGCCCTCGAGTAGGATGAGGGTAACGCATGTTGCTGGCAGCCAGTCGTCGCTGATGGGTCGCTATCCAGTGCCAATTGACTCGCGAGCTGTCGTGCTGGCTGGTCTGAAGCGATGATAGAAGTGTTGCAGATGGATGAAGCGATCCTGCCTGCTTGTGGTCACCCGGGATCACACGGTCTGCAATGATGTTGTGCTGCTGCAGGCGATAGATGGTGGTAACATGGATATTGTAAGCTTTTGCAACAATCAAGGCACGTTGCCCTGCTTGCAATTGGCCGATGGCTTGTTCTCTCTGCGCTGCTGACAATCGGATCATACCTGATTTCATGACAACTGTTTGGGACTCCCGCCGACGGCATTCACTGCAGCTGCGTTTTGGCGTCTCGCTTCAGGAAAAGTTGAAAGGTTACCTGCAATTTGGGTCTCAGCCATAAACCAGCATGTCTTGGAATATTTAGTCACATCCCCGAAATAAATTTTCAGATTTACCGCATAAAATGACATTTCAAAACATCGCGTTTCCTTTGCGGTTCAGTGTATATTAATTATTAACGAATTCTGGTATTCTAAAGATGAAAAATATGTTATGAGGGAAAACTGGCTGCTCTGTCTGTCAAAATAAAACAATATGTAGTAGCTTTTAGTAGCGGTTATACAGTGACGTAATTATAAAACCGTAACCCTTCCAACGAGTACTGAACTCACACCGTGGTACGAGCTTCATAAAAGTTTACCTCTAGTTTCATCACACACAAGAACATGTTATTTCACCGGTGCGATTCAAATTTGACAACTGTTGAAAAACATTACAGCAATTACTTGACTGGAAATTTAAAACAAACATAGCGCATTTCTTTAGTGTTATCAAAGAGGAAACTAATTTGATTTCGATAGAGAAGCGGTGCAAATATTGTATGTATTGATTTCTGAACGTTTACCCAGGGGAATGGTAAATCTTCTGATGAATAGTTTACGAACAAATGATGGCTTACTTTGGAAAGAACATTGAGATAATGGAACGAAGGCGTGGAGAGAAAGGGGAATTAAAGGAGTAATGATATTGGGATAATAAATGATTCTTTTGTGTACAATACTACAGGATAAAATGATCCATTTATATACACATAAAATGCAGAAAACATGCCTAGAATCACAGAAATTGCATACATTGATAGATACGTATTAACAGGTGAGGGCATACACATATAAATATATGCATCTATTTCACACGAAATATACAGACTCATGTATGCATTGCTGACACACAAGAAATGAGTGCGAACATGTGCAAAGCATATATATATATATATATATATATATATATATATATATATATATATATATATATATATATATATATATATATATATATATATATATATATATATATATATATATATACATATATATATATATACATTATATATATATATATATATATATATATATATATATATATATATATATATATATACATATACACACACACACACACATATATATATATATATATATATATGATTGCTCATTCATTCTATATAAATAGAGAGAAAGGGAGAGAGAAACGAAGGGAGTCTGACAAATGGACAGACAGACAGATAGATAGATAGATAGATAGATAGATAGATAGATAGATAGATAGATAAACAGAATCGTACAGACAGATAGGTTGTGAAAGAGGAAAATACTGCTTCAAGCTAAACACCTTCTCTTGTAAGTTACATATATATGCATTGTCAACGACACACTCATACAGACGTAGACACCACACGTACGTAAACACAGACAGGGTAGAAGATTTGCTCTGCATTCCATCATACTTGTAGATGTTTTTTTTGTGTGTGTGTCATTTATGTATAACAGTTTATCCATTAAACACTAGACTTAATCAATATTCATAATACAGAGATTTTTCTCATAATCATTGAGTTCCCATGTTAGATAACGCTCTAATACAGCAATCATTATCAACTGCCGAGTGAGAGGCTACGAAGTAGTGTGGAAACCTCATGTGATTTGATACCTCTCTCGTTTCATCACGTGAAACTTGTATAAGTGTAAATTGATAGATGAGACGATGGAATGACATGTTTCATGTAACTTGTTCCACGATCGTTCGCCATGTATGTGGTTCGGGTCATACGATAAAAACTGTTCTCTTTACAATACGTACAAGGCAAGGTGTCCGTTAAATCATCAAACGTTGAATTCAGTATCATGTAGCAATTGCTTTATATCAATTATCTTTTTCTACTTTCAGTCGTTGGACTGCAGCCATACAGGAGCAAGGTATTGGAGTCCTTTTGTTTATTTAGTTGCAGAAATCTACATTTTTTTTTTAATCCTTGTACTTATTCTGTCGTTTTATTTCTCCGAAACGTTAGTTTAAGGTGAAGTAAGTAAGCCAGCGTCGAATGTTAAGCGGTGGAGGAAATAAACATTGGCACAAAGATAGCTCGAAACTGAATCAATCTCGCGATCCTGTTACCTGCTAGAGGGAGGTAGGGGTTCACTCCCCACCCCTAACAATATATATTGTATATAAAGGGTGCAGAGTCACACTGATAACCAGCTGGCAGGGAACCTGAACGGAGTTGAACCAGTAATAACATGGAACAGCCATTTTGATGTGGCAACTAACTTTACTTTTTAGCATAATTACTACTCTAATCTCTTCTTGAGATTTTACAACTAGCTATTCTGCTTGTTGCAAATCAGTGACAGAAGGTCGCTTTGATTACAATATATTGTTGGCTGAAACGGACTCTGGCTATCGCTCTGGCGGACAGGTGCTCGCGACTGCAGGTGAGCCAAATAGCTCGAAGCTAAGTCATTCTCGCGATCCTGTTACCTGCTGGATGGTTTCGCCCCACTTCTAACAATATATATGGTATATAAAGGGTGCAGAGTCATAGAGATAAGTAACTGACTGAGAATCTGCCTGGGGTTTAAACTAGTAGTAACATGGAACAGCCACTTTGATGTGGTGACTGACTTTACTTTGTATATATATATATATATATATATATATATATATATATATATATATATAATATATATATATATATATATATATATATATGGGAGAATGTACGAAAAAAACAACAACACACGAGGACAGGTGGTGTAAACAACAAAAGGATGTATTAGTTTGACGCTCGGGAATACAGAAAGTCTTTAACGTTTCGAGCTACGCTCTTCAACAGAAAGAATACGGAGAAAACAAGGAGAAAAACACGGAGAAAAAAAATTAAATGGTGTTTGGTCAGCAATCTATCATGGCTATATAGATATATATATATATATATATATATACATACATAAGTCTGGCTAATGGCCATTCTAATGTGGCTATCTTTTAAGAGGACACACACACATATGAAAAAGAAAAGGAAGAACGCTTCTAACAATGCAGAAAATCTTTCAAAATCTGTATTTTTTCAGGTGCAAAAGCCTATCCCGAGAAAGAAGCAGTCCAAGGGATGTCTATTATACATATGTATATATATATATATATATATATATATATATATAATATATATATATATATATATATATATATATATATACATATTCATTTCACATATATATGTGCTACATTTGTCCCAGGACTAAAAGATTATAAGAAAACTAGGAATGTACAGTAACGTGAAGGCATTTGATA
Organism: Octopus bimaculoides; assembly: GCF_046866305.1. NCBI lineage: Eukaryota > Metazoa > Mollusca > Cephalopoda > Octopoda > Octopodidae > Octopus > Octopus bimaculoides. Next base: position 46,290,785 of record NC_142940.1, on the reverse strand, counting down.
AAAGAATAAAATAGCTGCGTAATATGTGTCTCGAATAGGAAAGTAATTCTGCACGAAATCGAGTTAACAGTCACCATGTTCACGTACCTGTATATTTAGTCGTAATGGCACATTTTGGAAGTAGTGTTTCCGGACTTAAGGTTTACCAAATTCTGTATTGGTATGTGTGAATTCACTTTCAATGACATTAGTCAGTGAACGCTACAGATTTAACTAGCGATATATTGCAATTAAAAGATAGTGGTGACATTATGGTCAATTTTAATGTGTAGTAAGTAATATATAAACGGAAGTATCTTTTGTTAGCCCTATAACAATACATATAATAAATGCTATTTAAAAGATATTGTTCATCCATTAAACAAACGAAGCAAATTATGTCTAAAAACAAATTTTAATGAGCAATCTTCAAAGTAATAATAGAAAGCGACAGAGAAGCCGGACGTAAATTTGCCTTACAATTAATCGCCGTCGCGGATAATTGCTTCCGGAACTCTATAGGCTATTTTCTCACCAGTGCTGTATCAACGCTGTATGTCGCTAATACGTCTACCAATCACTTCTATTGATTTGAGGTATGTAACAATGTAACATTAAGTAACAGGAAATCAGATAGCTCAATTAATTTGTTAATTTATTAATTAATCAATAATAATAATAATAATAATTTTGACACGGTACCAGCAATTTCGGGGGAGGAGTTCAATTGATTACATGGTCTCCAGTACTCAACTGGTACATATTTGATCGACCCCGACAGGATGAAATGCAGAGACAACCTCGGCGGCATTTGAATTCCGGCGCGGCGAAGGAGAAGAAGAAGAAGAAGAAGAAGAAGAAGAAGAAGAAGAAGAAGAAGAAGAAGAAGAAGAAGAAGAAGAAGAAGAAGAAGAAGAAGAAGGGCAACAACAAGAACAACAACAGTGATAATAATAATAATATAGTGTGTGACTGGTACTTAATTTCTCGACCCCGAAAGGATGAAAGGCAAAGTCGACCCCGGCGGCATTTGGACTCAGAAAACGAAGACAGACGAAAGACCGTTAAGCATTTCGCCCGGCATGCTATCGACTCTGCCAGTTCACCGCCATAATAATAATAATAATAATAATAATAATAATAATAATAATAATAATAGTAGTAGTAGTAGTAGTAGTAGTAATGATAACAGTTTCAATTTTTGGCACCAGGCCACACTGCCTCCTGTACTTCTGTTTGTTTGTTATCGATATCTTCGAAAGGAAGAAATTACAGTTGAGGTCGGCAGGATTTGAGCCCAGGACGGGATGAACCAGGAGAAATATTACATAGTATTTATTACCGACGTTACACTAAATTTGCTGGTACAAAAACTGCGTGCGCAATTTATATTTGGGCTTAGTGTGATGAAAATCACACGTGTCCTTCTTTCAATTTACAATTCATTTCATGGGAATTAACACACCATGCTAATCTTATTATTATCACACGTCAGTTAATACTTCAGATTGTATAGAAATAAATAATGATGTTGCAAGTTTTAGGTGTATAAATGACGAGTAAAGAAAAATATATCCGCTGGAAAACAATTCTTGTTATATACAGGAAGAGTGACACTTAACAGAATGGTAATTCTCTGAAAACCTGAGAGTGAAATGTGTTACAAGAATCAAGATTGAAGACATGCGTGTTTTTACAAGCAAAGATATATACAGACATAGATAATAGTCTCTCTTTTAGTCTTTACTTTTTTACTTGTTTCAGTCATTTGACTTTGCCATGCTGGAGCACCGCCTTTAGTCGAACAAATCGACCCCAGGACTTATTCTTTGTAAGCCTAGTACTTATTATATCAGTCTCTTTTACCGAACCTCTAAGTGACGGGGACATAAACACACCAGCATCGGTTGTCAAGCAATGTGAGAGGGACAAACACAGACACACAAACACACACATAAATATACATATATACGACGGGCTTCTTTTCAGTTTCCGTCTACCAGGCTTTGATCGGCCTGGGGGCATGGTAGAAGAAACTCGCCACAGAGGGCACACTGTGGGATTGAACCCAGTACCATGTCGGTGGAAAACAAAGTTCTTTCTACTCACCCTTTCATTTCTGTCACATGAGTGAATGTAGTTCCCATGACCTTTTCAGGCCTAACTCCCGACAAGTAAAACTGAAAAGAAATGATACACCTACCGAACATTTGCAAGTGAAATTCTCAAGAAATACCTCGCATTCGAACATTTGAAACAAGATTTATAGCAGTAAAGTCCTCCAATGAATTCGGAAGTTTTTGTCTTCGTATATGTTTACGATTGTGAGAGTAAGAAAAAGTGAGAAAGGGAGAGAGAGAGTGAGAGAGAGAGAGAGAGAGAGAGAGAGTGAGAGAGAGAGAGAGAGAGTGAGAAAGAGCGTGTGTGCGTGTGTGTGTATGTGCGCGTGTGTTTTTGTGTGTGTGTGAGCGTGTGTATGTGAGTTAGCGAGAGTGCTTGTGCGCGTGTTTGTGTGGAGGGCAAAGAACCATTAGCGTTATTATACTTGTGTATTCAATGCATTGTAAGTTCATGTATTCAGTAGACTGAAAGATGAGGAAAATGATGACAAGGATATTTAATATACAGTCAGGGATGATGGATGTGAGCAGTTGTATGAAATCATCTTGATGAGAGAAATAAACCTTAACAATGTAAAGAGATAGACGTAAATCTCCGTAGGTTATTTACCTACTTAAAAAACGGATGTTTCAGTAAACTTGATGATATATTTGTGAGTTTCGCTATAACTATAACAAATCTTTATGAACCTGTGCTATAATAAATATATTAAAAAATGCTTTAATAAAACAGAATTATGAGACAACCGTAATTTAAAAACTACCTTTTTGACGTGTTGTGTGTTTTCTTATTGCGTGTATGCGTTTGTTTATGTGCATGTGCGTGTGTGCGTGTTGTGTTAATAGTTTTAATACATGTGTGTACTAAAAGAAGCGGAAATTATGTGGACCATGAAGAATATATAATTTTATTGTCTAAACTTATATATATATATATATATATATAGTTCGAGTTGTCCAAGCCTGACTGTTTCTTAGCCTCCGCTCTCCTACTCTTGTATTCACGAGCAAGCGCACACAGACCTTTTGCATTCTGCATTCAGGAAACACCCAACTCCAATGGTGGAGTGCCATTTGTCAGGAATACTAGAATAGTTGGTATTCACACTATTTACATTGCCGGCACTCACACTACGCGGAGCTCGGATAAACCTGGGCACTCGAACTAGGTATACTCGAACAATTGAAGATGATCGGAATTAGAGCACAGTCAGGTTTGTGAATATGAATACCTTCTCATGTTTCGATCATATACACCTTTCCTAAGTATTTAAAACAATACACACACACACACACACATATATATATATGGAATTACAGAAAACTGAATATCGTAAATATCTTTCTGTCAAATTGAAAAATTATTTAATTTTCTCTTACAGCTTTTTCTTTCGATTTTATGCGTATTTAAGTATTTAACATGCCACTCATACAATTTTATTTTACCTGAAAACATGTAAGAAAATATTTCAGAATTATCTCAGTGTAGAATACAGATGCATCCTATTCAAGGCATGAAAACGAACACTTTCATTGCGTTAGTTCCTCCACGTTTGAACGCATCCTTAAGCGTATATTGGGAATCCATATACTTTAGCACTGGGTATTGATTATACACGTATATCGGTGTAAGTAGGGTGAATGGCAAACAGGAAATTGAAAGTCATACTAAAGGCAGATTGTTGGAACCTTATTGAAACTTAAAAATATTAACATGCCTCTGCCTATTGAATTAAAGTTACTTTTCTTGCCATCATTGTTGTTGTTGCAGCTGTTGAACTATATCACTTAGGAATATTCTAAAGTTGTGTCAGATAAAATCGACGTAAACTTGCATACCCAGTTGCCAACATTCATTTGGGTTTCATCTATGTGCAGCTTATTGTTTTATTTCTGAACCGGAGGAAGGGCGGCAACTTTATTCGTTCCCTGGTATTTCCTGACTGTTGAACAAAGAGAGGTAATTAACTACAGACTGGTTTTCTGAATGCTACCAATGGAGTGGACACATTTGAGGGCCTTCAAGTATTATTTGGGGAGGTGAAACATTGAGGTGAAACATTGATGAAGAACAGGAAATTAGTTCCTCCCACTTTCAGTCCACAAAAATTCTCAGTAAAGATTTAGTCAAGTTGTGGATATGATATGGCAGGAGATACTAGCTTAAGACACTGGTCACTGATGTCAACCCAGAACCAGAAGTTATAAATCTAACTTTGTTCGCTACATAGATATATTTGCACCAGTTATTTTGTGAAATTCGTATTAAAATACAATAATGCATGACAACGACAAAGGGCATTGTGAGAGAACAAATTCATTAATCTCCTTGCTAACAATCATTGTTTTAACAAAAGCAACGATTTACTGTTGTAAGCAGTTATTGATGTTGATGGTAACGGTGGTAGTGGCGTTATTAATGACGTTTAGCCCCAAGCCAACCTTCATCCAGATGATGTATGATTAAGTATATTCTTGTTGTGATCCTTTTGTCATTTTGTATATCAAGGACAATATTTTCTAATATGTATTTTCCATCGCATTTTGAGGAAACCTTACTTTTATTTCTACAGGTCGATCCATAATATAGAGTCCTCTTCGTCGGATGGCCAATTGTATAGTGATGTGAAGCACTGTGCTCAATTCCTCCTGATCTACCTATGCTTTCGTCGTCGTCGTTGTTGTTGTTTTTGTTATTTATCTCTTGCGTCTGTTTATGTGTCTAATACTCTTATTGTTATCGTGTCCTTCCCCCTCTGAGACGGCTTGGGGTCTTTTGAGGCACTTATGCTACTATTTCCTGCCGGTAGAGCAATCATGTAAAGACTTCTTTTCAAGAAGTGTTAGGGAACACACACACACACACACACACACACACACACACACACACACACACACACACACACACACACACACACATACACACAAACTACCGCCTCTTGCTTCAAAATAAATGATGGAATTTCACAAAGTAATTACTACACATCAAGTGATTGCATTGTCTGTGTAGAAGGGTTCTTGTCTTTGTTTGTCTCTGTTAGACAAAAGGTTATATTCGGAACATCATTATTTTCTTTCAGCTGTTTTACGTCAACTTAACCAGATTTACGGATTTCACTTAATTATTAGCTTTGTCGACGCAGAGCAAGACTAATTCCCTCTGAATTTGCTATTTTTATTTATAAACAATGTTAATCTATCATTAGCTTCCTCTGACTAGTATCTGAATTAACTTAGAGGAATTATATTTCTATCCAAGGCTTCTAGATTCCGTGAAATAGGTACCTGAAATATATGGAGAGTCTGAATCTTTCGACTGTAACTTCCTTTATACACAGATATACCGTATGTGGTGCTATAAAATATGCTGAAGTATATTAGACACCTACTAATCTCAGAAACATATTCAGGGAAAATGCTTCAGAGCTTTAAGTCATGTAATACATATTCATCGTAAAGGTGGCGAACTGGTAGAATCGTTAGTAAGCCGATCAAAATGCTTAACGGCATTTGGTCTGTCTTTACGTTCTCATATCAAATTCTGCCGAAGTCGACTTTGCCTTTCGGTATCGATGAAATAAGTACAAAATGAGCACTGAGGTCGATGTAATCAACTCCCCGATCCCTGAATTTGCTAACCTTGTTCCAAAATTTGAAATCAATATAGAGCCATCTAGCTTTGCATATAAGGCCGGAGGTGATTTGTGGGGGGGGGGGTATCTTTTTGTTTATTTTTGTTTCTTTTTTCATTTTGAAAATATTGTCTTATACAACATCAAATTCAGTACCAATATTTAACAATCTTATATACAGTAGTAATATAGCCTGTATTATATATTATGTTCGCCATATACCGGCCATAATTTCTGTGCAGTAATGGCAGTTTAGTGGAGCTGGGTGTTTAATATGTTGTATTACCATAGTGAAATTACAGCGTCTGTGACACTACTCGCGCCTTTGATTCTTCTTATCTCCGACAGATATCTTATTGATTAAGGCACATACATAGATGTGGACATTTAATTTAGCAGACGAACACGTGATTATACGTATGTCCTAACAACCCATTTAGCATGTCTATATATACAATTCCGTCATTTATTTTACAGTAACACTCAACATTTGGCCATTTTCCAACCAGTATGTTGTTTTTATGTTTTCTATGACTTCCCGATCGTATAATAGGGACGAATTTTATACAATAAGACAATAATATTGTCAGATTTTGTGTCGTTAAATGGTCGTAGTGTCGTGAAGAATCACATCAAACCACTTATAAATCAGCGAACAAGTGACAGCTGCCATATTAGATTTCGCGAATGATATCAATCCAAATAGAATAAAGCAAATAGCAAGGAATGATTGATGGTAATTGTGTTAGAAAGTAGCATCTACAGCTAGATACAGAATGCTTGAGTGAATACGTTGTAGATCGATTCCCCTCCTGGGACATGATCATGATTTCAAAACCACTACTGGTATTACATTTTCTATTAAAATATTTTCACAGTCAATTTCTTTGGGTCTTTCACTGAAAACGGGTATCAAATCTTTGAATAAGTCAATAAGATTTCACACCCATTGATACCATATCTATGATCAAATAAGATCAAGTAACTCAATCTTGTTTTCAGCAAATAAATCAATATACGTTACTAATTTATTACCCACTTTTTCTTGTCTATTTGCTCTTTAGATTTATGTTGGCAAAAATAAGTTGTAAGCTACAAGCTGTAAGCTGCTTATCTAGTTAGGTGTTACTTGTATCAAGCTAATTGGGAGAATATAATTTCTATAAAAGCTATCAATATTTTGTTGATATTTAAGGGCATAAGAGTTAATACGTCGGAGAAGAAGTCGTTACAGCATTCCTTCCGGCTTTTACCGTTTCAAGTTCAAATCCCGCTGCCGTCAGCTTTGTATTTCTCTCTTTCATGCTTAATAAAATAAAGCATTCGAGATAAACTATTTTCATCACCCAAATTTCAGGCCTTCTCTCTGTGGTGCAAGTAATTAGAGGTTAATGGATTGCCAGAATCAGTAGAATACCTGGTGGTATTTCAATACTTTACGTTCCGAATTTACATCCCGCCGAGGTCATCTTTACCTTCTCTTCTTTTTGCAGTCGATAAAATGAAGTACGAATCAAGTTGTAGGGTCGAAATTATCGTCTAACCCACTCGCCACAAAAGGCTAGGCTTGTCCCTAAATTACATGTATATATTATTAATATTACTCGATTTGCCACTCCATCAAAAAAAAAGTTGCCGGCCAAGTGAAAAAATTGGTAACTATATTTGTTTCATAATTTATCACAAGATTAGCAAGTTCGGGGCAATTTGATTACGTCAACTCCAGTACTCAACTAGTACTTATTTTATCGACCCCTAACGAATAAAAGGCAGGGTCGACCTCGGCGCAATTTGAACTCAGTGTGTAAAGAAGCACGATATGCCGCTAGTAATTTTGAACGGCATGCTGACGACTCTGTCTGTCAACTCTCTGCCTTCAAATTGGAAACTATTACATTAAATGATGTACACAGAATGAAGTAACGTGTCTGGCATGTAAAAACAGCGGCTTGGTTTCGATTCAAAACTGACGTGAGTTAATTCCCCTTTACAAGTCCGGCGACCTTTGCTAAAATATTTTCACGAACGTTACAAAATTTTAAAGATGCTATTCTGTAAATTTGACGACTTTTGTGACGAGACAAGTAATCAATATTATTTATAAAACACTTTCCAATCGTTGTGGACAGGAAATTGCATTTAGTTTTCCTAAAATTTCTAATGAATTTACACGCCAATCAATGTTGCTAAGGCAGACTCTGTTTTTATGACAAATTGATTGCTTTCGGTCGAACAGTTCCAAAATGAAATGGTAATTAAAACTGTGAATTTTAGCGAACTGCCTGTATGTAGATTTGTTCGGTGTAGACACGCAAATGATGCTAGTAGTAGTAGTAGTATTAGTAGTAGTAGTAGTAGTAATAGTAGTAGTAGTAGTAGTAGTAGTAGTAGTAATAGTAGTAGTAGTAGTAGTAGTAGTAGTAGTAGTAGTAGTAGTAGTAGTTGTAGCAGCAGCAGTAGTAGTAGTAGTAGTAGATGTCAGTGATGATGTCAAATATGATGATGATGATGATGATGATGATGATGATGATGATGATGATGATGATGATGATGATGATGAGGATCTTGCTGCTGATGTGTTGGTTGATGTTTTAGCAATTGTCTTTTGATTACACCCTAGAGTATTATTTTATTGTTTGTTATGTTTTTTTTTTGTTTTTTTTTTCTATTTTGTAAGGACGGAAATATTTCCATTTAATTGAAGTGGAACGATATGAAAAATCAAGACCGGATCCGTGAACATTTCATCCTAATCACTGAAGTAACGACATCATATACTGTTAGAATATTAGGTCTACCGAAAATATTGTTTTCTATTATAGGTTCAAGGCGTGATATTTGGGGGTAAGGGATTTAGTCGGTTTCAAATTTTGGCACAAGGCCAGCAAGTTTAGTCGATTACAATCCGCCTCAGTGCTCAATTGACATTTACTTCATCGACTCGAATGGAGGAAATGTAAAGTCGACAACGGCGAAATTTGAACTCAAAATATAAAAACAGACGAAATGCCGTTAAACATTTCGCGCTGCGTGACAGCACTTTTATCAGCCCGCCTCCTTAAATGTATAGATAACATTGATTTCAAGTTTTGGCACAAGGACATCAATTTCGGGGTAGGTGACAAGGTGATTACATCGCCCCCAGCACTTAATTGCTACTTATTATAGGCAAATCGACCTCTGCGGAATTTGAACTCAGAACCTGAAAACGAACTAAATGCAGCTATGCACTATGCCCGGCGTGTTAACGATTTTGCCTGCTCGCCGCCTTAAGTCTGCAGAAGTTATTGGTTGCGTAAATAACTGGTTTCACTAATGATTCATCAATGAATTTTATCAAAAGTATCAGGGCAAAATTAGCTGAAGCGTCAAATCTGACGACCTCTTGCAATGCCTATGACAACAAATCGCTTTAGCAATCTTTTGCGGCAATTCTTTTCATATGCATGTGCTACGGGATTACTGACGCTCCCACCTGCAATGAATATAAGTGATAACGAAACTAAATACATGTATATAGATGTAGACATTGCTCTCTGATTAAGAAATCTGCTTTCAAGTCACCTAGTTTCTGGTGTAATTGCATTGCGTAGCATCTTAGGCAAGTATCTTCTATTTTAGCACAGGGCTGGTCGATGCTCTGTGAGCGAATTTGATAGACGAAAACTCTTGGAAGTTTTCAGTATATGTGTGTGAATATGTGTATGCGTGTGTACATATATGGATAGACAGACAGACAAATAAATATGTTTGTATGTTTGTATACCGTTGTGCTTACACTCCATCTGCTTGACAAGCAATTTTGTCCCTTTAAACTAGCGGTTAGACAATAGCGAGGGAAAAGTAAGTCTCAAATTTTAAAGCAAATATGTGCACGCGCCGATTTCTGTTTTCGACAAAACTCTTCAAGGTGATATCACAATATGACCGCTGTCTATGGATTGAGACATGTAAAATATAAACGATTTACGAGTGCGCATATGATTGTGTATATGAAAACGCGTTTGTGTACATATATGTATGTAGATATTTATATATATGTGAAATATCAAACCAGAGTTATTAGTGAGGGATTATCAATACGGGAAAAATATTCTAGCAGCTCTTTAACAATATTTTTTAAATTAGTAAACAACTCCGCATATTTTCATGGCAATGTCCGAGGTTAAAGTTCTGCTTCATAAATTTGTTTGTGCTTCAGTTATACTGGTTTTTACACAATGAAACAAAAATATGTATATACGTGTATACAACCATATATAACTGTATGCTTTTAACGCTTTAGGTACAACGCCAACAATTTTCAGGGGATGTAGAGTACACAGTTGTAACAACCTCAGTACATAATCTGGTACTTCATTCTATCGACCCTCAAAGGATAGAATTAAAATTTTATCTCGACTTGATTTGAAATAAGAACGTTGAGCGCTTCACTTAATATGTGAAAGCATTTTGACGGACGTTGTGACGTTTATGCAAATCCACCGCGCCTTGTGTATCAAAATTAGTCTTAGTAAACACGTATTGAATTCACTTTGGTTTATCCTTACTTTAACATTTTTAACGGAAACTCAACATGGATTGTCTTAGCGATTCATTAATCAACTTGTGGTGCAGAAGGAAAAAAAAACACATTGCTATATCCCTTATAATTTATGGATAACAAAATTTACAGTTTATCATATTTTCTATATTTATGGACACAGACGTTCCGTATCACATAGACAAATACAAGACAACTGCACAAAATGTTCATATACTTGCATATATTTTCACATACTTGCATATATTAACTTATGCTTGCATATATTTGCATATAAATGCAAATATTTGCATATGCTAATCAGATAACGTTAATAATATTCTTCCCTTCAGACATACTTGCACTGATAATGTTATCTATACATCGATACATTCCTTCGCCATTTTCTGTGTTCACATTAACATTCTGTAAAATATTTTTGTCTCCCTGTAGGAATCTATTGAAATTATACACAATACATCAGCTAGGAATTCTTATTTGTTTCACTTATACCAAAGATCTATTATTTTCTATTTTTCTTTTTTATTTGTAATTTGTTTATATTAACACTGGATCATACCGAAAATGAAAACAATCAAACACACACACATATGTGTATGTATATATTTATAAGAATATACAAACATATATGTATAACTTTATAAGAATATGCAAACATATATGTATATATATATATATATATATATATATATATATATATATATATATATATATATATATTTATTTATATGTATATATATATATATATATATATATATATATATATATATATACACAAACACATGCACACACGGGTTAGAAGTGAAACTAATGCCTCTACCTCGGTCCTCTATTTAAACTTCTTGGTTTCATAGAATAATCAACACCTGATGAGCATACTTGTCATGTATGCAATGCACAACTATTTCTCACGCGTGTAATACATGTGGAGTGAAACCCATATATTAATATTGGAGTCTCATTAGATGG
>NC_142940.1:46257042-46264542 GCF_046866305.1 Octopus bimaculoides | reverse complement strand
AAGATTTAGAATTCTTTCTGTAAATATTTCCCTTTATAATCACAAGTTTTTCTGACATACAGATGCAACATAAATTTTCTCTTTTCTGCTTCTGTGCTGTTTTGTTTTGCTTTTTGTTTTATAACGAACGTTGATACTCTACCGAGATAAATTCCATTTGGATACTTAAAGGATATCTGTGTGTGTATATATTCATATATATATATATATATATATATATATATATATATATATATATATATATATATATATATATATATATATATATATATATGTATATATGTATGTAAGTATGTATATACAAGTCTGTGTGTGTAAAAATACGTGTACTGCTTCAAAAATCTTCGATTCTCCTCGTTCGTGGTTTCATTTTTGTCGTTCCTACTTTCTTTAAGTTATGTTTCTCCTATCTCTTCCCCTGTATACACACTTGTGAAAGAAGACTACAAGACGTGCGTGCAGCTAAATGAAACTGTTTGAAATAACCATAATAATTTCATTCACTTGCCACTAGGATAAGGAGGGGAACAATACAAAACAGACATAAAGTGTAGCGTTTTACATATAACGAAATGATAAAATAAATTAAAATGGGGGCAAGTATAAACGGTATACATTGAAAAACGAAGGGAAATATACATAGAATACAAAGGTTAACAAGAAAGAAAAAGGAGAAGAGAGTTGATATAAATGTAGTCCTCCTGATACAGGATAACGTCTAGGGATAACCGAGGAACCCTGCTCTCCAAAACATCCTTGAACATCAAGGGTAAGTTCCCTCTCTAATTCTCTTTCTCCGACTCACAGGTGTATATCTACACACATACACACACACACACATATATATAGATATATATATATATATATGTGTGTGTGTGTGTGTGTGTCTGTGTGTATGTACACACACACCCATACACACAAACATATATATATATATATATATATATATATATATATATATATATATATATATATATATATATATATATATATATATAAATATATATATATATATATATAAATATATATATATATATATATATATATATATATATATATATATATATATATATATATATATATATAAGAAATAATTAAGATTCAGTTAAGGCACCAAGTCAGTATGTTGAAAACGTATATGGTCTTAAGTTCCCGAGGAGACCAGTGTATTTCAAATTGATGTAATGCTTGCATTGATCGATTAAATGGAGCCGCTTGAAGCGGCGGTAATGCGCTAATACCTGGACATCCTTGTTACTTATTTGCTTTACATATATATATATATATATATATATATATACAGAGAGACAGAGAGACAGAGGGAGAGAGAGAGAATGTAAAGAAAACAGGAGATATGAGATAAATATATTTATTTCACCAGATGATATCCGTATGATGACCATTGTTTCTCACCCAACATCACTGGAAAATAATTTCACTTTGTGTGATTATATATACTTGATTATTTTCATTTAATACGTTTCTTATGGACATCCGGCAAGGCATGCAAAATTATATTGAATAACCTATTTTATAAAGTCCCAAATGGAGTTTTTGCATATACATGAACACAAGTAACCTCTCTTTTGAATTACTATTTGACAATCATTGCATCTTTGTATGTCCCTACATCTTCATTTGCTATTTGTGTGTTATGTAAGTCATTGAAAAACGTTCATTAATTTTGGCTTAAACATTAATTATTATTAAATGTGTGTGTTTTCTTCCTGCTTCTTCAATACTAATAAAATTCTGTTTTAAGCCTGTTTCAGTTCCTGACAATGGAGTTGCTGTTACTATTATAGTTTATGTTTTATTGTCTGTTTTTCAGTTACTATTCTTCACTTATTCATCATCGTTTGATAATATAAATCGCACATTCAGTTATAACTGCTTTGCAATATTTCATTTTATAGCTGTCTACTTCAAAGTTTACTTATTCAACTGCTATTTGCTTTGCCGGCGTTCTACCAAACAATTAATGCTTTTATTTTTGTTTTAAAAACGGTAAATATACTTTTAGAAATTTTCTTTCCAACATTTCTTTTAAATATCTACATATCGGCTTGCTTTGATTCACTTATATTTTGCACGTAACAATATTTGTAATAGCTTAGTGTTCAAAAGGCCGCAAATTTTCAATATCTTGCTTCTAAGATCTATAAGGTAAGGCTGTGGGTGTGTTGAAAAGCTATTAGACAAAATTATATCTTATACACCAGAAGAATACACATCACAGTAAGAAAAAAAAACGTAAAGGTGAGCATTTCTATCCAACTGATTATATCAGCACTGCCTACGGCTAAAACTGATTGTTGAGTTGTAGAGCAGAATAATTATTTTCTTATGTCAATGTATTTCGTTATGAAGTGAATGTGTTTTCCGCAGCTAAGATTCGAAACATGATGTCTTCAGCTGGTAATCGTCTTAACACTTGTCCCAAAATGTTCGCTTGATGTAAACAATATTGATTTCTTTTGACTAGAGAGCGTGTTCAGTTAACTTCAATAACGTGCCGAGGATAGAAAATGTAAATATTAATTGAAATGAAATCTCCGAAGACATGTTATTTAATCTTGAGCAACATTTAAAATTTGACCTCATTTAAATAAATGGATTGAAAATGAGACAAGTAATTATTTGAATTTAAATTCTAGTTTATAGTTGATATTATTACAGTGTGGTTGCTACTGCTGCTGGTATTGTTGTTTAGCTTCTGGTCAGTACATGAGCGAAAATAAGTATATATCTACGTCCTACCTATTATATTAAGAGATACATTATTTCAAACATAATGTATTTAACACCAGCTCCTGCAATTCTTGCTCTTAATTTATTCTCTCAACCATCAGAAAGTAGTAGGTAGGTTTAAAGCCAAATTCGTTATCTTCAATTCCGTGTTCATGCCTGCCTTAACTATGGTCAAGAAAATTGGGTAATGATCTAAAGAATACGATTGCAAATACAAGCGCCTAAAATGGGGTTCCCTCGAAAAGTTTTTGTGGAGTAACGCTACCTGGTAGAGTGCTTCGCCCGGAGATCAGACGATCCACACAGAGCCGCTACTTATCCGAATTCAGAAATCACAGCTTCAGTTCTAAGGATGAGATCGTTTCGAGAAAGAATAGCTGGACAGGTTTTACAGGCAGATCCAACAGACAGAAGAACCGGGTTAGGAACACAAGGAAGATAGTTAGATACTATTTATGACATTGGTTGGTCAAGCTTGGGGATTCAACCGGATCAGTTGGAGACGGTTGCTTCTGGTGGAAAGCGTACTTCAAGACTTTCCTTTCTATGACCCTCACAGGAATAACTGAACGGAGATGATATGAGTTGAACGTGTCTTGTAAAATATTATCTATATACTATGAGTTATCTGAGGAAAAAATAGCTTCTGTTTCTATGACCCCAAGTAGACTCTTAATACTTGGTTTAGACAACGAATGCTATGTAGCAGATTTGCTAGAAAGTCAAACAAAATATTTTACAGCCTTCGATTGTCTTACTTTTAACCTTTATTTCATGTGTAATTATTACCGGAAGATATTACAAGAAAGGTTGGTAATACAATAAATTATCAGCAACGTATTTGGGTTCATTGAACTGACAACATCCATCACTTAATATATAAACAGCAAGAAAATAGTATTTATATGTGCAACTATTACTGTTCATATTTAGCTCTAACTAAACAGATGTGAAGACAAACCTCCCAACTATGAAGAATTCGTTCTTTAAAGACTATATCTCGGACTTCTGTTACGAAATGAAGCTTTTATACACTTAGTGTATGTGTAGTTTAAAAAGATTTTGTTGGCATTTCTGGCAGATCGAGTCTCCATGCAGAGGTTTCCTTGTTATCTCGTCGCATTTACAGTAAATACATTACACATTAACAGACGACATTGTCAGTGACCATAGTGTGAAGGACATTAAGCTAGCCGTCAGCAGATCGTGTCGTGCCTCTAGCACTGCATTTCGTCGCAGTTCATGACGTATTATCTAATGGCAGAGGCCACTGAACCCCAAGTTCTAAGGTGCACATATATGTATATGTGCGTGTGTATATTTAACTGTATTTATGAGTGTAGAGATAGATATACACATACATATACACCTTTATGTGTACACAGTGAGACAGACGTATGCACACAAGTACGCACGCACACAGACACATACACGCTCACACACACACACACACACATATATAAACACCAGAGTTTGCAGGAGTGTGTACACCTATGTGTGTATATACGTAACTGCACGAATGCATATTTGATTTGATTTGCGTAGACGGGTTACTATTCAGGCAAAATCCAATTTATATTCAAGAAATATTTAATCTATGAATTGGACGGTACTTCGAGTGTTAACCAAACATATTCATGCCGAAATGTTGCACAATATCAATTTTACAGACGAGGGAGAACATTGCACGGAAAATTACATATGTATTAGGCGGTTCATATAACACGGCAATTTTCTCACTAGGTGTCGGAGGAAGAATATCGAAAAATTATTAATATCTTTTTTTTAAATAATAATAATAATAATAATAATAATAATAATAATAATAATAATAATAATAATAATAATAATAATAATAATAATGATGATAATAATAATAATAATAATAATAATAATAATTATTATTATTATTATTATTATTATTATTATTATTATTATTATTATTATTATTATTATTATTATTATTATTATTATTATTATTATTATTATTATTATTATTATTATTATTATTATTATTATTATTGCTGTTGTTGTTGTTGTATTACATTCTAGTAGTTTAAAGACGTCATTTTGGTTTCTTGCTTCGAAATACGTTTCACTCACGAATTACTAACTAAAATTTAATTTGGAATACTTGTCCAAAGTATTATAATTGCTCGTGCTACCCACGAGACCCGGTAGGTAGACAACAGAAAATGCTTCGTTTTTTTTTTAAAGTTTTTAATTTATTTACACATATTACATTCACACAGCCGTAATCGTTATCCTACATTATTATGTTACACAGTAAAATACTAGAAATAGCTAGAAAAAAAATGTAAATATCCCATTTGAAAATTACACAACTAAATGTACAACAGGAAAATTAAATTGAACAGTACAGTGCACGATTAATAGACGAAGATGACCCAAATATTCAAATTTTTAATCTGTAACACAATGACAGAAATACAAACAATAATAGAAATATATACGAAGGTGAAAGAAATTTTCAAAATCTAATAGGAATAAGGTTTTTAATTTTTTGCCGATGAAAAGAAGGCTACACTGCTTACAAAGTCTTGCAAGCGGTCTGAATCCACTCTTATATTAAATAGTAAAATACGTACTTCAGGACCTATCCGGAAAAGATATCACAGTAGATATCATGGTCTGCAGCACGGTTTAAACTCAGTCAAAACAAAAGCTGAATTTGTCAGTAATACGTCTGAATATAAATCTGTTCCCTAGTACATGTAAAAAAAACACGAGTGCAACAAAAATAGGTACGTAATGCGACGTACGAGCCTTAGCTAATTGTGATCTCTGTATTGTAGTATGCAAGTATGGTTTTAAGTAAGCTAAATGAAAGCTGACTTGTGGTTAGAGGAAGTCAAAATGAATTTACAAGTTCTTATAACACCCGCAATCCACCGATCCATGACTGAAATGTGCTTGCAGAGAGCATATATATATATATATATATATATATATATATATATATATATATATATATATATATATATATATATATACATATATATATATATATGTGTGTTACAGTGTCTGGAACCTTCCACGCCTTTACTAAAATATTATTGGTGCCGTTGTAATATTTGACGTGTTACAGTAAAAAAAAAACAGGCAATTATAAAAATAAAGGGGAAAATGACTAACTGAAAAACTGATACTTCATTTATTAAAGCTGCAACTGTGAGAGGTAAGTTTAGCCTCGGTCGTACTTGAACTGAAAGCGCAGAAAATATTAGTGATCTTTGAGAGTCGGTATAAGCGACACTTTAAAATCTCGATTGGTTGGTCTATGCATTATAATTTATGATAACGTATTCACAGCTTGTTCACATTAAGTACATAAACAGATGATTCGATAAATTGTACATTTGATTAATGAAATCATGGACTCAAAACCAATAATAGGCACATAGTTGTTATATGTATTCTTTATATGGAAGATTTAACAAATTACAGAAATACGAGAAATTTTATTATGGATAACTAATAGAGCCCATAATAATACCTGCCTGCAAAGGGGACACAGAGGTCGATCAGTGCCAGTTTTGATACGATTTTTTCCCTTAATTGTTCGCCTTCTCTTAGTACTGATCGACACCAGTAAAATTTGCTTCAATTTTATAATTGATTCATTTTAATGGAGAAAAATTATAAATGAATTTAAAGCGTGACTTAATTATAAAAGCATTTAAAAAAAACTTTCGACAATACAAGCGTGATTTATTATTGCTGCCACCATTACATTTCAATATTATTATTTAAATTTGAGCATGCGGAGCATAAATTAATATATTAGAAGTAAAATGATTGTCACTTTTTATTCATATTATTTTTGCGGTATATGTGACCAAACATATCAGGTTCTCGTTTTCAGAGCAATTGTAAGATTATCATAAGATATGAATTATGCTATCGCTTCGACATTTTATACTGAAATGTTCAAATTCTGCCATTCATCTTTTAGGGTATGATAATGTATCAGTGAAGTAATGGGTCGATGTAATCCACAACTGTGCCAAATTTTGAAACATCATAACAGCAACGATAATAATAGACAAAAACGTTTGAATGTACTTACTGATTCATTCATCATGGTCATTTGATTTTAGGATTGTGAAAAAGGCGGCGAGCTGGCAGAGTCGCTAACACGCCGGTCAAAATGCTAAGGAGCATATCGTCCGTCAATACGTTCTGATTTCAAATGCCGTGGAGGTGGAATTTAACTGTTATCCCTTTCGAGCTCAATGAAATAATTACAGCCGTATGTACGCGACTTAGTGATTTCATATCAAGAGAAACAATGCAATACATTGCTGGTAGTGCCCAGTTAGATTTTTCTTCAGGTCGAGTAGCCCATCCTACTCAAATGGTTCCTCAATATGGGTTGTTCAAAGAAGTTGAATGAAACACCCATATTTCCCAAAGAATTCCTCTTAATACATGGTCATGATGTTCTCCCGTAATTTCTGCTGGTGATCAGAGATGCACATATCGTCAGTCTCTAGGGGATATGCTCTACTGTTTAATGTCAAGCAACCGACAAGAAAAAACTATGGCATTGATTAGTATGTTTGCTGGATTCGTCTGCATGCAATATTTGTATGAACCCTACCAAACCTAAGCTGCATTGGACGGAATCATGCTGTTATAAACAATAATATATTTAAATATATAATTCTTAATCAATGTATTGAGAGCCTCGTTCTTTCGTTTGTGCACACTACGAGTATAGCCATA
>NC_142940.1:46239542-46252042 GCF_046866305.1 Octopus bimaculoides | reverse complement strand
TATATATATATGTTTAGGTGTTCGTCTTCTGTGTTCAAATCCGGTTATGATCAACTTCGCATTTTTTTGTTCGATAGATAGATAGATAGATAGATAGATGGATGGATGGATGTAGGAACACGATCGATCGTACACACACGTACACACACACACACATGCAAGGTCAATATTAATTCCTTGATTAGGGCGGCGAGCTGGTAGAATCGTACACACACGTACACACACACACACATGCAAGGTCAATATTAATTCCTTGATTAGGGCGGCGAGCTGGTAGAATCGTCAACACAACAGACGAAATACTTAACGGCACTTCGTCCGCCTATACGTACTAAGTTCAAATTCAGCCGAGGTAAACATTACCTTTCATCCTTTCGGAATCAATAAAATAAGTACCAGTTGAGTACTGGAGTTGATGTATTCGACTAACCCGCTCCCCTGAAATTTCTGGCCATGTCCCAAAATTTTAAACCAATATTAATTTCTTGCTGAGAATTATACCGCAAGTTTGCGGTACCTCGGATCTACTTGGTTTATCCTGATGATTATTTTATTGACCCAAGAATAATTAAAACAAAGTCCGCCTCGATACAATTCAAAATTAAAACACAACGAGGCATTTGTTACAAGCGATCAAATAATTTTCCTAATGCAGGCGTTAATAAACCAATATTGAAATTATGAGGACTTTAGCGTGCTTTTAGTTTACTGTATGTCATACTTACGTGGCGGGTTTCAACAGCATTGAATTCTACATGTGTAACGATGACGTTCAGGCTGTATAGTTGAAGGAAATTATTTCCTGGTCTGTGCTGTAAGATGTCTTTAAAACTAACTGTGTATGAAAACGTTTACCTAATAATTATTACAAGTGACATTGTTTACGTAGCTAAGATAGACACATTCTCAAACTAGACTATGGTTACCTAAAGAGAAATAAACATATCATGTCAAATATAGCTAACGATAGCAAGCGAAGATATTTAATATACATGTATGTATTCGGTTTTCGCATATCAACATATTCAGTACAGTTTCTCATCAATATGATTCCTTCCAAATAGACATAAACATATAGAATGAGACAGAAAGTGGGCATAGAGTCAGTGAAATATTGTCTACTTACATTCGTTAAAATGAAATATTACTTTCCAAAATGTCCCACACAAATTTATGACTGATACATCTATTGTGTTTATGAGCAAATATATATGGCAATAATACTAAATCGTATGCATAAAAAATATAAGTGTGTATGTATATCTATAAAGATATGCTATGTAATAATAATAATAATAACAACAAAAACAATAAATAATAATAGTAATGATAATAATAATAATAATAATAATAATAATAATAATAATAATAACAACAAGAACAATAAATAATAATAATAATGATAATAATAATAATAATAATAATAATAATAATAATAATAATAATAATAATTATAATAATAATAATAATAATATTAATAATAATAATAATAATAATAAATGTCCGGATGCAGTACCAGGCAGTGGCTCTCATGGCTTCTGATCTGAATTGATTGGAAGTGTTGTCATGTACATTGTTTGTCTTGGTATAAAAAGATGGGATACAGCAAATATTCTGCTCAATACCACAGATTTGCTTGTCATTTGTTTGACCGTAACCAGTTGAGTATGTCCCCTGGTGGCTGACGATATGTGCATCTCTGATCATGAGCAGAAGTAGTGGGGCAGCATCATAGCCATAATAGCCATGTGTTGAGAGGAATTCTTTGGGGTTTGAATAATTCACCTTTGGAAACATGGGTGTTTGCTCAACATCCTTAAACAAACCTTATTCAGGGACCTTTGAGTGGGATGGTCTACTCGACCTGAAGAAAATTCTAACTAGGCCCCACCTGTGAGGTCATGCGTTGTTTATCTTGATATGAGATCACCATGTCACACACATATGGTTGTGATGCATGTGCCTGGTGTACCATTATCAGACGGGTAGCCATGATGGGTATAATGGGCTTCGTATATTTTACCCCAGTGTCACTTTGATGGCATGCCCTGCTCTCTCACACAATAATAATAATAATAATAATAAAATAATAATAATAATAATAATAATAATAATAATAATAATAATAATAATAATAATAATAATAATAATGATAATAATAATAATAATAATAATAATCGTGTATGTGAGTGTGTGGTTATTTTTTATGAATAATCGGTACTGCACGAAATATTGAGCCCTTGAGTCACTCTGCAACTTGCCGATTATTAATAAGCCATAGGTCAGCCCGTGTCTATGTGTTGTATAAACACACACGCTCACACATAACTCTTTTATCCACCTGTCTGTAGCGCTGTTTCAGGACAGCACACAGACGGTCAAATACGCAAAGATACACTTATATATTTGTCTGTGTGCGATGTTTCTGTGTATGTATGTATGCATGTATGTGTGTGTGCGTGTATGTATGCATGTATGTATGTATGCATGAGTGTGTGTGTGTGTTACTTTTTCTCATTTTATTACAAGTACATAGAAAAACAAACTGCCCTTAATGAATGAGTGAATTAATCAATTAATAAACATTTGCTAAATGTTTTTGTACGCTCGAGTGTATATATATATATATATATATATATATATATATATATATATATATATATATATATATATATATATATATATATATATATATATATATATATATATATATATATATATAAACACATATATAAATATATATATACATGCGCACACTCATATAATGTATATATATATATTATATTTATATTTGCATACATATATTTTTCACACATTCACATATATATGTATATATGTATCTATGTCTCTCTCTCTCTCTCTCTCTCTCTCTCTCTCTCTATATATATATATATATATATATATATATATATATATATATATATATATATATATATACACATACACACACACATATGTGTATGTATGTATATATGTATGTCGATATATATTTAACAAGCCAACAATGGCAAAACTACGATTTACATTTAATTAGCCTGATAAGACAACCGTTATCCAATAAGTCCATTTAGATTTACATGTACAAGACCAACCAATAGAAATTCAATTAATCAGAAATCAATTTTAACAAACTACGAAACCGTCTAAATGAAATGAAAGTCAATAAATTAAGATTCTAAATAAAATTTTCCGTTTATAACACCATAACTGCACCCACGATAACACACAAGCTACTCCAAAGTTATCGCCATTCTTCCACCCCTACTAATTCTAATACATCTAGTTTTTAAATTGAACCAAGTACAATTGAGAGACAGCAAAAGTCTCCTTCAAAATATATTTAATACTATGATTCTCATCATCACAACTATCACCATCATCGTCCTCATCGACGTCGTCGTCGCCAGCAACATCTGTACATTAGGTTATCGACTCCTCTGGCTCATAGTGCCGATTTCCTGGTTTCCATGGCGCACAAGTGACCGAAATCACAGCACGCCTCCTAAGCGCATCATCAGTCCATCGTATGGTTATTAATTTGAGCTGAATTGACTGGAAGTGCTTTACTCAAGAACACACCTCGCCCGATCCGCGAATAGAAAAAGACAATGCTGCGATCATGAGTGAAACACCCTACTAACCACTAGGCCATGCCCCCATCCTTTAATACCCTATAAGTTGATAATACGAACATTTTGCAGATTTAGAATTCAATGATTTGTCCAACCAAACATTGCTTCCTTTAGTCACTTATTAACAAATATCTTAGATTAATACTTCACCTCTGAAAATGACTGATAGCTCTATTAATCTTTATTTTTCTCCATTTAGGCTATTACATAAGCTACATATTATCCGAAAATTCTACTGTTCTATATACGATATGTTAGGTTGACAGATTTACGTTTCGTGATTTCCGCAGTAAAATATTGGCTTTCCGACAGCAACAACGGCAAACTGGATACGGTCAACTAGCTCTGCATTTTGGCAGTTGTCAGAAATCAAACTATACAAGTATTTAAACTGATTCAACACATGCAGAGAATGACTCGTGAAAAGGATGTACGAAGTTACGTCTCGGCTGTTAAGTCTCAGGTGATATAATGCTTCAGTCTCATTTACATCAATACATAAGTACTGAAGATTTGTTGCAGTACATTTAAAATGATGTGTTTTGAATATCTTTAGGAAAATTTCTACTAGTTCTGAATCAATAGCGAAAATAATCGTGAGTATGCATGTCAAGGCACTTCTAATTGGATCATGTTATACATAGGTTCAAAAACCACCATCCACGCTTGAGTGAGTATATACCCTGCTATCGCGGTTCCACTCCATGATTTGAAGCCAGGTAACCAGAAATAACGGAACCAGCGTTCGAACAAGTATACAGCCTCTGGTTTACACCATTGTTCTCTAGGAAGATCGAGCAGACAGACCATCAACACGAATTTATCTAGGCGCCAATACAAATTTATGTGCTCTCTGTACTTATATTGTCGAAAGTGTACATGGAGCCAATGGTCACAACTAAAAGTGGGGCTCACTTTTCGGCTTCTACCCTGGCAGCCACAAGAATTTGTAAGTGTGAGTCAGGTAGTGTGCATTTGTGAATGTCGAAGACTAGTGAGGAATGTGCGTTCAGGAATATTGCGCAAGGGATTTACAAGAAATTGTTTGCTTTTTTAAATGGAAATATGCTAATTAAGACAGTCTTAATTACTAATGGCATAACCTTGCTTTAACATTCCATCTAACTAATATACAAGAGATAACAAGAATTTACTCCTATTAAATGCAATCCACGTTTCTTATATCAAAACCTCAGCCCTATTGACAGTATTCTTTAATAGCTCTTTTGCAACGCTTCTACAAGAACTTGGCATCCAAATAAAGTTTTCAGTTCCTTTTACTATATTGTGTTTCAAAGTCTTTTAACTAACATTTCTTTAAGAGCAATATTTAAGGCAACGAGGATGCAGAACAGTTACCTCGCCGGACAAAATGCATAGAGGCATTTCTTCTGACCAATACGTTAGAGCAATCTGTGTGTGTGTGTGTCTGTATCTTTGTGTTTGTGTACTATCTGTGCGTATATATGTATGTGTGAGCGCATGCGCATGTGTAGATATGGCCAATATACATATGGATAGTTAGATTAGAACGTTACTTGCATATATATGCCTGTATGTGTATTGTTGATGAATGTTCAGAAGAGTGAATACATCGGTGGATTGTTTGTTTGAGTCTCCATGTGTTTGAGAGAGAGATTGACAGTGAGAGTTGCAAGGAAGACAAAACCAATGTATTCGTATGGTCGTCTATCATGAAAGAGTCAGTTACGAAATAGTAAGTGATAAATAGAAAGTATAATATATGTTATGACAAGTGTGTGAATGTGAAGGTGAACTATTTGGTGTATAAAAAGACATTCACAATGAATTATAGAAATATATGAGCGACGAATCCTATGTCGACTTCAGTTACAAACATTGTTCCATTCAAAAGTGAACATTCCATTTGCAGAACGATAAAAACAAGAGAGATGTTGCACTTTTAAGTTATCTGGTACCTGTTATTTCCGTCTGTTTGAGGTGCGGCTATTTGTTTTAAGTGAATCGAAATGGAAAAAAAACTCTTCAGAATTGTCTGAATTTCATTGGAACTAAAAATTTACGAGGTACTAAATAAAGAAATACGGTCCGTTATGACAAGTTTTAAGTTTAACATTGCGTTAGCTTATATGATGTATGACACAATAACTAGAAAAATTCTAAAAATACATGCGCAATTTTAACACCACGAACAAAGAGAAAAAAAAGGAGGAGGAGAGGGAGAGACAAACAGAGAGACAGATGTGAGACAAGCAGTCAGACAGACAGAGAGACAACGGGCAGTTTGACAGTTGGAATTTCATAACTTGAGAAGGAAAAATTTTCCAAGCAGCAAGAACTTATTCTGCTTTCCAAATTCATCGACCTACTGTGATAACATGTGTTACAACCTCAACTGACAGCGGCGCTAAAGTAGTCGTTGGAGTAACAGCAGCAGCGGCAGCGGTAGCAGCAGTAGTAGTAGTAGTAGTAGTAGTAGTAGTAGTAGTAGTAGTAGTAGTAGTAGTAGTAGTTGTAGTGGCGGCAGCAGCAGCAGCGGTAGTAGTAGTAGTAGTAGTAGTAGTAGTAGTAGTAGTAGTAGTAGTAGTAGTAGTAGTAGCAGCAGCGGCAGTAGTAGTAGTAGTAGTAGTAATTGTTTTGATTTCTTATGGGTTTGCAATAATAGTGATGTTTGAATTTGGCGAAAGTTAAAACATGTTGAAAGCTTGAATGGGTGATACTTTATTCTATTGATCCTAGAATGTGAACGGCAAAGTTGGTTTCGGTTGGATTTCGGGATCAAAAAATACTACAAAACATTTTTCATGCGCCCCAATGATTCTGCTATGTTTAAATAATTTGCTACGTTTTAAATAATTAATTTGTGATGTATGCATACGGTCTTGTGTTTCGGTGAGAAGATGTCAGACGATACCCTCTATTCTAGTACGCGGCTGAAACTTTATTTGATCGACCCTCGGGGGATAAAAGCACAGCTGATGACGGTCATATCTCATATGAGAATGTAAAGACTCGGAACTGAATGCTGCAAACTATTTTATCCAATACTCTAACTATTCTGCAAACAAAACCTCCTACTATAATAATTATCATAATTATAATATGTTTTCACAAATTTGGACACGAGGCCAGTAATTTTGGAGGAGAGAGGTAAGTCGATTACATCGACCCCAGTACTCAGCTGGTACTTATTTTATCGACCCCCAAAAGGATGAAAGGCACAGTGGAGCTCGGTCAGAATTTGAACTCAGAACGTAAGAACGAGCGAAATACCTCTAAGCATTTTGCCCGGTACGGTAATGATTCTGCCAGTTCAATAATAATGATAATGATAATCCTTTCTACCATAGGCAGGAGACGTGAAATTTTGTGGGATGTGGGATAGTCGATGACATCGACCCCAGGTCGCAACTGGTCCTTAATTTATCGACCAAGAAAGGATAAAAGGCAAAGTCGACCTCGGCGGTATTTGAACGTAGCGGCAGACGAAATACCGATGGGAATTTAGCCCGGCTTTCTAACGAGTTTGCTAGCTTGCCGGCTCAACAACAACAGCAACAAAAACAACAAGAGTTGGCCAATATCTACTGTGGTTATTGTATCGGCATAGTAAGATCAAAACTGCCGACACCTCCCTGAATCTGTAACTGAGGGAGAAAATGTAATGATTCTTTGGGACTTTCCAGTATGTACAAACCGGACAATCAAAGCTAATAAACCAGATATTGTTGTGAAAGACAAAACAATAAAGCCTGTTTATTGATTGACATGATCATACCTTGAGACCATAATATCTCGGCAAAAGAATTTGATAAGCTCAGAAATTATGAAGATTTCTTGATTGAAATCGAAACAATGTGGCAGCTCAAGACAGTTACAAAACCAATGATTGTAGGGGCACTTGGAATGATCAAAAAAGGAACTGGAAATTATCTGAGGATGATCCAGGCGTATCATCCATGCAAGGAGTGCAGAAGGTTGTGGTAACTGGTACGTCACACGTACAGAGAAGAGCATTGTTGCTGTGAATTTTCTTTCCTTTTTTCTTTATTTTTTTTGTTTTTCTTCTTCTTTTATTTCTTTTCTTCTTCTTTCCTTTTTCTCCCTGTCCTCCAGCCTTTCTTCCTATTACATGGTGTCTTTATTTTAATGGCCTACCAATGTATACGGTGAGTTACTTTGCCCTACGTGTCAGGAGGTCACTCGGCAAGAAATGGAAACAAAATTGAAAGGAGACAACAATAATAATAATAATAATAATAATAATAATAATAATAATAATATTAATAATAATATTAATAATAATAATAATAATAATAAAGAAAAAGAACTTGTTATGAATCACGTTCCTGACTAACCCCGTAACAAAAATTAAATCCAACAGTTCAATTTTCCAAACGGAAACATTTACCTTGCTCTCGAATTTTGTTCAATGGATCATTGTTACATCTTTTCACTATTTTATTATTACCACCTTCATTTCAATCATCATCATCATCATCATCATCATCATCATCATCATCATCATCATCATCATCATCATCATCTTCATCACTGTCCTCATCATGTTCGTCATCATCATTTTCATCACCGTCGTCATCATCAGTATCATCATCATATTATTATTATTATTATTATTATTATTATTATTATTGTTGTTGTTGTTGTTGTTGTTGTTATCATTTAATTATCGCTTTTGTTCATTCCTTATTTTTACGGGATTCCGTTTCTTTGTTTCTTTATTTAAATTATTTCGTCGTTCTAAAAGTATTGGCATGGGGTGGAGGTGGGAATGCCAACAAAATCGAAAAGGAAAAAGAAACATAAAAAAAAAGAAACTTTTAAAAGAAATAAGGCAAATAACTGCCTCGGCATTGATATAAATCTGATTATTTTCTGCATTTAAGCACTTCAATTGATAATGGCCCAAGAATCAATAGTCTCACGTGCTTGGAAATGGAAACCAATCTCCAGTTTGCATTATTGTTTAAATTGAAAACGAAGGCAATATTTTTGCCTCCCAAAACATATTATTTGCTTGTTTTCTTCTTTATTTATTTTATGTATTTTTTGTTTTATTTTTTGATGATGCAGGATGTTGTACAGTTTTATGTTTATATCGGGTTTTATTGTTTCCCCCAAAATTATAATGCGGTGCTCCTTGTTATCCCACAATTCATAAAATGATTTTCCTCTTTATATTTTGCAGTCAATTATTTATTCAGTTCTAATTTTGTTTATTTTTATGTTTTACTTACTTGCTGTTTTCATTTTTTTTTTAACTTTTGAATTTATTTATGTTTTTCTTAAGAATGTACAGTATGTACAATATGAATAGAAACACCGAGTGCTGGAATATTTAGCTTCAGTGAATCCATCGGCTTGTCGCGCTTACAAAACATGATCAACGAAAGGAACATGTATTTCTACGCCTCTTTGCTTTCCTAAAGTATATAACACTTATACATTTAGATCGAGTGTGTTTTCTGAAAAACATTCAACATGTAAGATAAAACGCATGACGTGAGAATCGCGAGGGGAACAGAGTCAAAAGAAAACAACAACAAAACTTGTCATAAAATGAAGAGCTAAGCAGAAAATGGTATTACTATACTATACTACAGTGATGGTATAAGAGATCCCTATACGACAAATATATGAAAGAAAAAGGTGAATACAGTGGATATAGTTAAAGAAAACTTGCAGCATTGTTTGAGACGTGTAGAAATAAACATTTGAGACGGAAGGATATTTCATTGCGAATCAATGCCAAATTCTTCTTAGCAGAAACTAGTAAAGGGCTAAATACGAGGACGTGAGCAGTCTGGATATCCGAAATTCATTTGTCACTGTGACACAATAAGGAATGTCAAATTGACTGCATTCAAAATGTCCGTTGGTTTACTTCCTTTAGAATATATTTAAAAACGATTATTCGTTTCGTAAATGAAGTGATTTAAACATAAAGTAGTACAAGATTTGTATTAAAAATATAAAAGTTTTGCTTCCCACCCACATGGTTCTGTGTTTAATCTTACTGTGCATGGTACCTTGAGCGAGTGTCTTCTACCATATGTTCGAGACAACCAAAGATTATTGAGTGGATTTTTTTAGAGACAAAACTGAAACAAACCTACTATATATATGTATAGATAGATATACATACATACATACATACATACATACGTACACACATACATATATTTGAGTGTATGTGTGTGTATGATTGTGTTTGTTCCAGCCCCGACCGGTTGGTATGATGCTAGATGTTTCCATTATTTTGTTCAACCTTGTATTTATATATGCATACATACATACATATACAGACCCACACACACCTATATATATATATATGCATACATATATATATATATATATATATATATATATATATATATATATATATATATATATACAAGCGCACATATATATATATATGTGCATACATACATACACACACACATATATATATATATATATGCATGCATACATTTATGCACACATACATGCATCTAGAGACACATACATACATTCATATATGCTTACATGCACAAAACATACATATATATACATATAGATCAAATCTTTCATACGTTTAGAATTATGATTACGATATATCATTGTGATTTTGAAATCCCAATAAAAATGCGATTGCATCAATATACAACAAAAAGTATGCATCAGAAAAAGCCTAATAGGATTTTATATCTAGTGGAACAAAACGCACAAAATATTATAAAATGTAAAAAAGGCAGCGAGCTGGCAGAATTCTTAGCTCGCCGAGCAAAATGTTTAGTGGCATTTCGTCCGTCTTGTACATTCTGAATTCATAGTCTGACGTGATCGACTTTGCCATTCATTTTTTCGGGGTCGATAAAATAATTGCCTACTGGCCTTTTGCAAAAATTCGAAACCAATATTATAAAGCTAAATAAAAAGTAGAAGCCGAATAAGAGATAAACCAGCTTAAGTCAATATTTTGACCATAAATATAGCACATTTTCTGTGTTTCAAATACAAGCCCTACTTTCCATTTGTGAACTCTCATGGACACGAAGCTACACACATATCTGAACAGGTTTAATAAAGTTCTATATTTTAGTGATGAGCAATTCTGTACGTTATTTATATCATTTACATTGGACGGATATGTGTCCTCATCTTGTTTATTGTTACCACAACGTTTTGGCTTGAAAATGCGAAGCCTAAACGAGTCAGCACATATGCTAGAACACAATAACCTCTTAAGCAGATCTAGTGCAGATATTTGTAGAATATGGGAACCGGTATTGAGGAAGGATGCAAAAATATTAGGTTTAGAAACTCTAAAATTCACTCTATAATTACCCACAGGCATATAGTTTAATGGTTAAGAGCGCGGATTAATAACGCCAAGATTGCGACTTTGAATAATAATAATAATAATAATAATAATAATAATAATAATAATAATAATAATAATAATAATAATAATAATGATAATAATAATAACATCGACAAAAAATACCTTAGAACTCAAGGCTGGTTACCGAGACAACTAATGAAGCCTGGAGAGTAAATCAGCTAAAACGTTGTGGTAACAACAAACAAGATGAGGACACATATCCGTAAATAAGGTATAGGCTTAATAATCCTTTCTCATATGGATATGATGGCTGAAAATTGGGGAAGGTGGGCAAGTCGATTATATTGTGGACAGTGCCCGACTGGCACACCACGGCGGAAGTTTAACACAGATTGTAAAGCAAGAAAGATGGAGATCAGCGTTTTCTCCAGCATTTAGATATTTTGTCAGCTCACTGCCTCAACAAGCAGAATTCCTTTTCAATAAGTATTTGTAAACATTAAAGCAAGGTAAGCTTAAGTGGAGGAAGTTTGTCTAAATATTTCTCGCGATGTTCGCGAATTTCAAGCTCGTCTGAGACCAACTTTGCTTTTTACCAACATCCCTACCCCTCATCCGTCATTCAGAACCAAAAACAGTCAAGGAATTCTTTCTACTACAGGCACAAGGTCGGAAAGTCTGGAGGAAAGTGTAAGTCTGGTCTTCAACCCCGAAAGGATGAAAAGCAATATCAGCCTCGGCGAAATTTGGACTCACCACACAAAGGGAGGGAGAATGCAACCAGATCGCCTTCTTCCAGACCGCCAATTACCAGCTCAGCTAACATTCAAATGTGGTAGTTGATAATATCGATTAATCACTTCGGCTCAAAAGTGCTGGCCTTGTCGCTAATCCGTAACCAATATTTACTTCCACGCTACATACTTCGCTATGGATATCTGACAGAGAAAAATGACTGATCTTCTCGGTGAAAGGGTGAATAGCGATACGATGGCCACGATGGAGTTGTATCCAAACACTGCGCGACTTAACATATTTCTGATTTTTCATAATATCCATGTTCAACCGAGCTCATTTAAGAATATGGGCAAATAGATATTAAGGTAATTTTTTCCTTCGGATACCATTGCTTTAATCCATCAAACATGTGTAGCAATGGGTTGTTGCTTTGACCAAACAATCAATAATATGAGTGTTTGCGAAAGTGTTTAAGCAAAAGTATAGTTGTATATACATATATACAATATATGTATATATCTATGTATCTATCTATCTATTTATCTATCTATCTATCTATCTATCTATCTATCTATCTATCTATCTATCTATCTATCTATGTATCTGTCTATATATACATATATATATATATATATATATATATATATATATATATATATATAGGTGTATATGTATATATTTGTGGATATATATGTATGAATATATGTATACGTAAATACATACATTTATGTATAAATTCATATACAGACTTATGTGCACTTAAGCATACATATATATATGTATGTGTGTGTAGATATACATAT
>NC_142940.1:46202042-46234542 GCF_046866305.1 Octopus bimaculoides | reverse complement strand
GAAGTGACCAGGAGAGCAACAGACAAGTATTTCACCGTTGTTGCAACATTTCAATATCAGTTACTCGTGGCACTTCTGAAACATAATCCAATCATCCAGTCTGAAGTACATAGAGATAGCATATATACTGTACACTGATTTGAAAAGGCTCTAAATAAGGAGAATAAAAGTCCTATTATATTTTAGAAGTAGCTCTATAGTAAAAACTTATCAATATAATATATTCAACACCTTTGTGAGTGGTGGAAAAGCCACAAGCTGCGGTTTAGTTCACAAGTTGTGTTGTCTCACGTATCATGATGCGAATACAAAATAATGAAATGCGTACTAATTCTTAAAGCCAAAGTTTTATTAAATCAAAAGAACATAAACCATATTTCTCATTTGAATTTTTTGCAATAATTATGTTATTAATAACAATAACTGTAAATTAATTAAAGTTATAGCATATTGATTAATTCCATATAAGGAAGCGTGATATGTTAGCGTGACCAAGCAATAATCAACAATGAATATTACTACTACTATTACTGAGACAAACAATATTGTCTTAATTTACTTTATTTCTAATTATTTTTCAGTCTAAAGTGTAATTAAAAAATTATTTGAACTTCTCTTTCTGATACACTAAGTGAACGAAGCGAATTAGATGCGAGAAGAAAGAGATTCCAACATGAATCTGAGGTGTATTATGTTATGCATGCGATGACCCAGCATCCGCATTTTCAACGAGCGGCATGAGCTTGCGGCTGGAAGAGCAAGATCTTAGGTACATGCACAGCAAGATGAGCCCCGAAAAGTCAAGAAGAATCCTCCATTATTTTCATTAAAAAGATAAAAGGAGAGATGCTATACACACACACACACACACATACACACATACACACATACACACACATATATATATACATATATATACATGCAATATGTATGTGCGTGCGTGTATATATATATATATATATATATATATATTATATATATATGTATGTGTGTGTGTGTGTGTGTGTGTGTGTGTTTAACTACACGCAAAGACAGATATAGTAAGAAAGCTACATGCAGATAGATTTATAGATAGATGACAGATAGATATACAGATAGACAGACAGGTAGATAGATAGATAGATAGATAGATAGATAGATAGATAATAGATAGATAGATAGATAAATAGATAGCCTCACAGGTGAGACATGGATATATAGCATCATCAATATTACATCTAATTAACGATAGTGCAACAGTGCCACCCATCTCACCCTACCCTACTTCCCACCTTTCATCCACATGTTCAGCAGCCAATATTGACTGAACTGCTTGTATCCAAAAACATCGTGTATTAATAATTCTTCACACATGCTCACACAATCACATTCACCGACGCTTGCATACACACACAAACACACACAAACACACATTCATTCGTCCATTATACATTCATATCTGCACACAGTTACCTATATACCCATATATATATATATATATATATATATATATATATATATATATATATAGTTCAAAAACACAATAACAAAAAAACAAAAAAACAACAAAGTGAGGACGTGATATGGATAGTATTATTGGACGCTCAGGAAAGGAAAGAGAGAGTGTATGACGTTTCGGGCGTAGCCCTTCGTCGGAAAGATGGAAAGTTCGGAGAATGGAAGAACGGAGAAAGAGGAAAATGGTACCGATGCCCACGAGGTTACATATATATATATGAGTATATACATATATATATGAGTATATACAAATATGTATATGTGTTTGTTCATATTTATACATATATATACATATGTTGATATATATATATGTTTTCATACATATATTTGTTCATATATATATACATATATATACTTACACACACACATATATATATATATATACATGTACATAATTACAATTATATATACATATATATATAGGTATATATATGTATATATATATATATATATGTGTGTGTATACATAGCATGTATACTCTTATATCATATGACGGTTGTATAAGGATGTATATGCATGAATGATGGGAAACTTCTTGCTAGTGTTTCTGTCTTCCAACTAATATGTGTTTAGTTAGATGCCTGCTTGTATGTGCTTTTTCTCGTTTCTGTTCTGTATATGTGAGCGCACGTGTTCATGACGTTGTAAACGTTATTTTTTTTTTTTGTTTGAGTTGTGTATTCTATGTGTATATAGTACTTGTATCTGAATGTATGAGTCTCTGATTGCAGGTAAACTGGAATGTTTGTGTGTGCGTGCGTGCGTGCGTGCGTGCGTGCGTGCGTGCGTGCGTGCGTGCGAGTGAGACTCTGTGTGTCTGTATATGTGTGTGTGTTTGTGTTTGTGAGTGTGCGTGCGTGCGTGCTTGCGCAAGTGTGTGTGTGTGTGTGTGTTTGCATGTCGTATGTATGTGTTCGGGTGTATGTGCTTATGAAGCTGTGTAACAAATGAATATTCAGCCACAGTTCAGCTGTCATTGTCTTCAAACAGAGCACTGACAATTCTGATGATTATTATGATGACAACCATAATAAAAAAAATCATCATTTTTCTTCCTCATCTTCAAAATCATCGTCATTCTCCTCCTCCTAAACATCATCATCATCACCATCATAACTATAATCGTCATCATCATCATCGTCATCATCATCATGAACTTTATCAATTTTAATCCATACATCAACACTACATTGGATGTCATTCAAACTGTAATCCTGTTACAGCGAAATATTTCAGCGGTTTCGAAATTTTCAGATTTTTTTTACATAGACGGAAGACAAAAGAAAATCAGAATTAGTGAATAAATCTGATCAGCAACTTAAACGTCGTCAGTTCCAATCTAAGTATAACTCGTTATTTATTTATTTGATGCAGGTGATTTGATGCAGGCATGACTGAGTGGTTGAAAAGTTCGCTTTGCAGCCACTTCCTTTCGTATTCAGCCCAACTAAGAAGCACATTAGCAATTGTCTTCCACAACAGCTTAGAGCCGACCAACGCTTTGAGTGTGGTTTCCCTCGTGAGTGTCTTTTACCGTTTAACAATCGATGTTGGTTTGTGTATGTGTCCGTAATTTAGCGGTTCAGCATAAAAGATACTGATAGAATAAGTAGCGCACTTTAAAAAATGCTAAGTACTGGAGTTGACTTGGTCGACTAAAAAAAATCTTTCAAGATGATGCTCTAGCATGGCCGCAGTGGAATTAGTGAGAGACAAGTAGAAGAATAATGGTATAAAAGAAAAAATATATATTCTATATCATAATTTATTATTTCTGAGCATTTATGTCCTTAATAATTTTGTTCATTAAATTTCAAACTTAATTAAAACTTCACACTTCTGACCGAATATCTCACTGGTTTTATAAAAGGGAAATTACGAATGAACATCTTTAACTAGTCGCAGAACAAATATTTGAAGGAAATTTGTCTCTGAATCACTGGTTTTCCGATATTTTTTGTCGCCGAAATATACATACATATACAATTCCGTTTCACAGATTCAAGATATATATAAGTCAGCCAGCAAGACACGCACAAGCACACACATACACATACACACATCACGTACACTCAAACACAAAATTCACATGTATCTTATATTAGGTGAACTAAATGCACTCTGGTTAGAGGACGGATAAATATCCTATTAAAACATCTTAAGATATAAAGCAAAATATATTTGTACCAGAAAACTAACAGTTAGTCTAAGTTTAAAACAAAACAGTAAAAAGCCTTGTCAGCAAGGAAAATATAAAAATATTTGTACGCTAGATAACGTACGTAACTCACCTGCTATTTCGTACATATTTCAATGTGAGAACGACACAAACTTTCACATCAAATACACAACAATGATGTCTGCTTGCATATTATATTATAGAACACAAAGTTGTATTATTTAGGAAAAGAAAAGTGAAATGTTATTGTCATAGCAAAATAAAACTAATACACTACGTATGAAATAGACTGCGAAAGCAACCCGCATTTCAGGGTTCGAAATAATTAAATTTAATGATAATGGACGTTTTAAGATACATCTTTCCGATTTTCTTTTAGCGCCTACTACAAACTGCACCACTATCGCCGCATCTGAAAGTTAGCTGGAGAAAGGTTTATAATGTTAATGGTCATCGGAGTGATACTGTACAAACATTAAATCAAAAATAATTAAATACAGAAAATCTTTAATAAGAAACATTGGACTAGAAGACAACAGTCCAGTTTGCCAGGAAATATCTTTGAAAGATAGGTTCACCAAAAAATCAATGACACATGTATAGAGATTTTCAATTACTCCTTAAACTTCTTTTGTAAATGTGTGTGCGTGTGTGTGTGTTTGTCTGCGTGTGTGAGTGTGTGTGTGAGAGAGAGAAAGAGAGAGAGAGTGTGTTTATGTAAGTGTGTGTGCGTGTGTGTGTGTGTGTGTGTGTGTGTGTGTGTGTGTGTAGGTGCGTTATGTAGTGATTCAGATGTACTCGTGAGCTAACTACAATTTCTGAATCGAGCAATGCATTGAGTTGTTGGGCAAAACAATTTGTTTCCCGTTGCTCAAGTTCACTCAGAACGCCCCCAAAATATAGGAATCATCCCTTAAGAG
This sequence comes from Octopus bimaculoides, assembly GCF_046866305.1. Taxonomy (NCBI): domain Eukaryota; kingdom Metazoa; phylum Mollusca; class Cephalopoda; order Octopoda; family Octopodidae; genus Octopus; species Octopus bimaculoides. Next base: position 46,229,946 of record NC_142940.1, on the reverse strand, counting down.
CTCGGGAAAGACATTTGATCCTTTTGGAAAACGCACACACACATACACACACACATACACACACACAAACACCCACTCACACACATAGAACAGCTAGTTTTAAATTTCTGAAATATGAGTCAAAACAACTCTTAGCAACGTAAGAGCACTTTTCTAAGGGCTTTCACCTGTCATCAGCCGTTAGAAAAGTGATCTGACATGGCTAAGAGTTGTTTTCACTCTTATTTCTAGCAACGGTGGTGTCCACTACCCTCCGTCATTTAGTGACGACTGTATTTGTTGCCTATATATATATATATATATATATATATATATATATATATATATATATATATATAAACTACCACAATCCAAGACGTTTCATCTTGCATAATTCTCCTCTTAATAAAAGCAATGTTTAATTTGGAAACCAACATATCAAATTGGTTTTAAACTTAAGCAGAACGCCAGCAGTTTCAGGGAAGTGCTAAGTCCGCAAAATCGACCCGAGTGTTCAACTCTTACTTATTTTATTAATCCCGAAAGGATGATACACAAAAATCGAGACGGGCGAAATGGCGCTTAGTATTTTGCCATGCCTGCTTACGATTCTGCTACCTCGCCACTTTACATATGTATTGTTCTATCTCTTACATTATCGACACAGAAACTTTAAATTGACAACAACATATTTAATTTTTTAGAGTTTATTACTAGATGTCTTGTTTTAGATAAAATAAAACAGAATTTCTGGAACTCCAAATTAGATGTAATGCATTATCAATTCATCATGTACATAATATTAATTTAATAATAGTTCAAAATTATACGATTTGTAAAAGAACTCGATACATCAAACCTGTCATGAACTACAATGCTCCTGACGTACTACGGATAATGTCTTTAACTTGAAATGTTGTACTGGAATAACAAATGCATACCGGACGTAACACTGAAGCGGCGAGCTGGCAGAGACGTTAGCACGCCGGGGTAAATGCTTAGCTGTATTTCGTCTGTCTTTACGTTTTCAGTTCAAATTCCACCGTGGTCGACTTTGCCTTTCATTCTTTTGGATCGATAAATTAAGTACCAGTTGCGTCCTGGGTCGATCTAATCGACTGGACCCCCTCCCTCAAAAAATTTCGGGCTTTTTGCCTAGAGTAGAAAAGAATATTAAGGCGTCGAGCTGACAGAATCGGTAGCACGCCGGATAAAATGGTTGCCTTTATTTCTCATCCTTTCGGAGTTGATAAAATAAGTACCTGTTGAGCACTGGAGGTTGGTGTTCAAATCGCTTTTATCAACCCCTGGAGTTTCTGACCTTCTGCCAACATTTGAAACCATTATTAAAACATTCTAATTTTAAATGATTTTCTTCTTTTTTTCTACAATATATAAATTTTAATATATAATAGTGATCTCATATTTTGGCACAAGGCCAGAACTTTTGAGGGGTGTTAAGCCGATTACCTCAACTCCAGTGTTTAACTAGTACTTATTTTAGCACCGTCGAAATGATGAAAACAAAAGTCGATTTCGGAGGAATTTGAACTCAGAACTCAGACGAAATGCCGCTAGGCAGTTTTCCCGGCGTGCTACCAACTCCGCCACCTCGCCGTCCCTAATTTAATGTATAATATTCGTTTCAAATTTTGGCACACGATCAACAATTTTCGGTAGCGGCAAGTCGATTACATCGAACCCAGTATTCAAATGATACTTATTTTATCGACTCCGAAAGGATGAAAGGCAAAGTCGACCTTGGTGGAATTTTAATTCAGAACATAAAGACGACCGAAATTCCGCAATGCAAACGATTTTGCCAGCTCGCTACCTCATTTTAATATATAATATTGATTTCAAATTTTGGCACAAGGCCAGCAATTTCGGGTGAGGTATTAGTCGATTACATTGATCCAGTGCTCAACTGGTATTAATTTTATCGACTCCGAAAGGATAAAAGGCAAAATCAAGATCGGCGGAATTTGAACTCAGAAAGTAAAGACAGACGAAATACCGCTGACAATTTTGCCCGGTGTGCAAAGGATTCTGCTAGCTCGCCGCTTTGTTTTAGTATATAGCATTACAATATAATATATAACAGCGAATAACGGATACACTAGGTCCAGATTTGAAACCATTATTCAAATTTTAACTTTTTAACGTTCATGTGTGTTAAATCTTAAATTTTCACTAACACTCTGCACTCAATCGGACTGCAGTAATGTGTCAAACTTTGCCAAGTGTCAAACTTTGCCAACTTAGGTTATTACAATTAAATCATTAATTAATGAATAATCACAAACGACAAAGCACTAAAACAATTATTAAATAAACCAGGGACTGATTGTTATCATAATATAACGCAGACAATTGACACTTGAACAACGATTTTCTATAAAGTTAGCGGCATGTTCTATTTACAACGTTAATGGACTTCTTCCATGCAATACATAGGATTTATGTATATGTTTGTATGTTGTATGTACCTATTATATAATTTCATCTAATTATGTGTCCTATATCATATTATTAATTTCATTTATTTATTTAGCTTATTTTATTTCATTTTATTTTTACCGTTTATAATCTGAGTTGTCTTATTTCATCACGTGGTAAACTACAATTAATATTTTCAATTCTACTCGTCTTCTTCTGTTACATATTATTGTCCCTACTTAAACTTTTGAGGTTTATATAACCAGTGTTCTTATCTTACAAGTCGGCTTTATTGTGAAGTTGGCAATTCGCCAGGTAACATTCTTTTGGTTTTATAAATGTGAATGTATGCATATCTGTGTAATAACACAATGTGTGTGTGTGCGTGTGTGTGCGTGGTGTGTGTGTGTGTGTGTGTGTGTTTGTGTGTGTGTGTATGTCTCTGTGTGTGTACGTGTATGTGTGTGTGTATACACACACTACGCATAGTGTCTTAACCTTACTTGAAAGCTTGTAACACAATGTGAAATGCATACCGTACGTCACATTAAAGTACTTCAATTTTAAATGCTTTTTGTGTTGTATATAATTTTTACTTTATAATATCTTGCTATAAAAGCCAGTAATGATACACAGCATTCATGCTTGTATGTATGTATGTATATTTCGTTTTGTACACAACATTCAGTACGGGTTATTGATTTCAAGAACCGTTGACTGATTGCTTCAACTTTCGACAGTATGACTGCCTCCAGCGGTGGTCGTGCAGCATTAAGGCTAGCAGGAAATGCCTAGTCTCTTTCTGTAGCACGTTTCTTTGTCGCCTATCATACATGCAGCCAAACTATCTGGTTTGTTTGGATGGTTGTGTGGATGACAGGCAAAAAAGGAAACGAGTGAAATAATGAATAGGAATGAATATATATATATATATATATATATATATATATATATATATATATATATATATATATATATATATATATATATATATAAAGGGAGAGAGCAGAAAAAAAAGGAAGAGACACATTGATAAACGAAGACAACTATACAGAAAATATCTATTTCTATCAATGTCAACGTTGCAATATAATGTCTATCATATCATTAGGTAAAATTACATTTGGCAATCTAAATATATTTTTGCAGGTATTTGCCATCCTCACTGACAGATAAATAGTCTGTAGTTATGTATGCGCGTGAGCCAATGAGTATGTCGGTCTCGAGTTAAAGAAGACGGGAAGGTACACAAAATCTAGTGACGCCAACCATACTTTCACCATAACATTTCATTTCCTTAAGTCTTTTATTCTAGTCAGCTTCAAAATCTCTTCTTAGGCCATCTCTTTCTAAGAATCTTTTACGTTCAGAATTTTCCTTTCTTTCCGTTTTATATATATATATATGCATCTGTTTGTTTATTTTTTTATGCATTTATACACTTCTTTATTTGTTTTACTATTTTTATTTTAGTTCTTTCGCTTGCTTTTTCTGCAAGACTGTCTTTGACTAAATGTCACTGAAAGAAAACTAACACCGTTTATTGATTCAAACGTTCTGACAATAATACCAATCGCCATTATTGCCTTTGAGACATCGCCACAGCTTTCTACATCCCGATTTCCCTTCTTCCCTCACAGTCATTCTCTTTCTCTATCTTTTCACGCACACAAACGCGTGCACACAAATACACACACATATTGTAAGCGTGCGTCTGTACGTGTATGTGGGTATTTATCTCGCAAGATATCTATTTATCTGTTTCTTTCTTACCTGCTTGCCTATCTATTTTTCACGTTCTGTTTCACCTTCCTGCTTTCTTCCTTGTCTGCCACAAAATCGTTTGAAATAGCAAATTTAATGAAAATAGACATATCAATCGTTTCGGCATTTACACTTAGACTTAGATATAAGTTTTAATTAAATGAAGGAAATAGTTTGATAGACCAAGCGATATAGAACGAGAAGAGCTTCTCGTGTCGTTTATTTCTTTAGTGAAGATTTTACCAAACTTGAAACTTAGCATTTAGGAAATTGAGACGATTTATTTGGTTTTACTACATTAGGTTTCTCTTGTCAATTAGTAATTCACTGCATCAATCAAGGATTCTATATATACTGATTAAAACAATGTCAGTTAGGTGACCACAGCCGCCAGTAAAGTTTTCAGCAAGCAACATATCACGTAACTAACTAACTAACTAACTAACTAACTAACTAAACAACTACACAACAAGGATGAGTCTTTTCGAGGTATTTCGAAAGTCTAGAAACCGCAACCATATCTCCCTACTGGCTATAGAAAAAAATGTCACTTTGAAGAATATGGTCCTTGATACCCTTTGTCTGAATCCCTTTAATTATATATTGACCGGGAAAGAACCTGTCTCTGGCTAAATAGCGAAATAATAACAGCATCACTCAAGCAAACATAATTAACCCACCAAGCAACAGCCTCTGTCTGGCCAGAGGCAAAATAATAGCCAGATCTTTAAATTACACGCTGCACGTTGAATAACGAATTCTTAAGCTCATAATATTCGAGATAATGACGAGTTAGTCATGGGTGGAACACCTTTTCCCTGAAAGGCAGTTTTGTGCTTAAACAATAACAATCACAAGAACTGTGATTAACTAAAAGAAATTGTTAACAATCAGCAAAATAATATTTCGAAAATGCTGCTTCAAGCCTATTTTTGCAAAGTAGATTTGAAATAGTTGTGTAGAGTTTTCTGGAGATTTGGTAATAAGAAGTTGGTAGTGTTTTATTATCTGCTTATGAGCCTGCTGTACGTTGTGTGGAGGCGTATGAGTTTCAAAATATGGGTGAGCAAACACATTATTTCTTGTACATCATTTTAGCAATTGTAAGGGTTAGATGTGTTGACCTTGTACGCTACAGTGACTTAACGTTCAACCGGTGCTTTAGTAATCAGTATTTTATTCATTCCTTAGGAGGTGATAAGCGATATTTTATTTGACTGAATAATGGAGAATGGAATCAGAAGTTTTGCGGGTGTCGTTAGCATTAAGGAAGATAGATACGCTAGTTACTAAATTGTTAAAAGCAAAACACATTTTGTGTTTTATGTTTGTGAGAAGTCTGATAGTTTAATGTAGTGGTCTGAATTCGTGTAATAATTTGGGGAGAGTCATATAAGGGTCTTAGATGTTCTGTGCGAGGGTTGTGGCTCAATTTGATATTAAGGTGAAGTTTGATATGAGATGGATAGTGCATAGTTTTAGCTTAATATTCCTGTCTTCTAACTAATTTCGGTGGCTCTGGTGGTATAGTTTTTAGAAATATCTGCTAAAAGCTTTTCCTTGATGATGTTTGTTGGTGTATTATTAGAGATTATAATTGTGTTATTGGACGTAATGTTAATAACATTAATTACTCAATATAAAGTCTTAATATTTTGTGATATATTCTAAATAAAAATGTTTGATAGTTTTCTGTTCGTTCTATGGTCGACATTTTGTTATGTTTTCTGTTGTTGTTTTTTTCTGTTGTCTCTTTTTCTGTCTTTTTTTTTTTTTTTTTTTTTTTACAATGTAGAATTGTTTGATGCTAAGTTTTATTGCCGCTTGGCAATAATGCTATTTTAATGCTGTTTGTTTTATTTGAGATTGTCTCTGATTTTTATTAATTTGGCAATTTCTAATGTATCACTGGGGTTGAATTTGCTATGGCGTCTTGTGTAATGTTTCTTTTTAATATCTTTCATTTATCCTTCATTTGTCTCAGTCGTTGACCTTCGACAATGCTGGGTCATCGCCTTGGTGTCTTTTAGTCCAACAAATCGACTCCGTTAGCTAAGTTTTTAAGTCTGGCACTTACCCTGTCGGTTCTTTTGCCGAATCCGCTAAAATACGAAGTGTAAACAAACCAACACCGTCTTTAACGTTTCGAGCCTACGTTCTTCCACAGAAAGAAACAAGGAGAGAAAATATAGAATGTGTAGTGGCTAGCGATCTATCATGGCGAATGCCAGACAGAGAGGTCACACAGGAGAGCTAGAAAGAAAGGGAGATAATAAGGTATAGTGATCCCAAAACAAAGGTGCGCGAGCGTGTGTATAAGAGAGCATGTATATGCGTGTGGAAGAGGGCTGGTGACCTTGACGTGTGCGTGTTTGCATGTGTAGGTGTGTGAATGATGGTATAGGTACTGGGAAGTGGTCAGTGCTAGCGTGTGCGTGGTGGTGTGATGTGATGTGGTGTTGTGTGGTATGGTGGTGTATGATGTAGTAGTGTGTGGTGGTGTTGGGAAGTTTGTGGAAGTGGGTGGGGTGGGAGTTGATGTAAGGGATGGGATGGGATTGGGATGGTGGGGTTGGATTGTGTAGGGGTGAGGTTACGGGGGAGGGATGATGATAAAGGGAGAGGGGGAAGCGTGGGTAAGAGTGAAAAGAGGGAGAGTAGGAGTGAAGAGGAGGCGATATGCCTCTTTCATTTTTTGTCTACCAAATCCATGTTTGGTCGTTCCGGGACAGAAGAAGAGTAGGAATGAAGGGGAGGTGATATGCTTCTTTTCTTTTCTGTCTACCAAATCCGCGTTTGGTCGCTCCGGGACAGAAGTAGAAGATACTTGGCTAACGCGTCACACACTTATTGGAAAGCAAGCTTCTTAAGACACAACGACGTCTGCACTTCTCATTATTAAGTTCAATGTTTCTATGTTTATAATTGCGATGTTTTTGTTTTGAAAACATTTATTCTATTCCTTAGTGGTACTCGTTTCGCTCTGTTTTAAAATTATTTATGCTTTCTAAATTAGTACGAGGAAGTATTACTGTGGTAATTAATAAAGGTTTTGAGGGTACCTGAAATATTTACTCTGTGTTGTGGTGAATAGGCGCGTGGTTTGGAGAAGGATGTGTTGTCTGGGAAAGAGTTATCGGAGACGACTCGGTATGGAAGATTTGTGAGAAAGTGCGTAGTGTTAAGGATATAAAAGTTTCGATGTGTTGCTATTGTGTTACTGCTTTTGTTAGCCATTCTATCTTAAAACCACAATGTGCTGAATGCATTAAAGTCCCCTACAATGATGACGTATGAGAGATGGTTAAAGTGTTACAGCTAGAACAGGTATCTCTTCTGGTTCTTTAGTTGGTGAGATGGGTGGCAGTATATATTTACTTGATTATATGAATGTTATATATTGTTGTTTTCCTTCATAGTGAAAAGCTTGAATGTTTACTATTGAACCGTTTTACGATAATTTACCGAAGTATTTATTTCATATCTATGTATTGATTTTCTATATCTGTTATAGGGCTTCCTCCGTTGTGAAAGGTTTTGTCTAGTCGGATTTCAGTATAGTTTGGAATATTAGGATTTTTGCGTTTACATATAAGATTATTTTTTTAATCAGTGCTAAGTAAATAGCGTGTGTGATTACAAAACCTTTTAGTTTTATAAATGTGTTTATAATACCTTTAAAGTTATACGGATGACAATTTAATTTCTTGCATGTTGAACGCTTAGTATTGTGTTAGAAGCAATTATATTTAAAACCATTCTATGGAAATATTTGACACTGAAAAGGAACTTAGTGATAGAAATTCTTGTCAGAATAGTTGCTTGTGTGACTGATAATGTCTGGAGCTACTCGAATCGTTAGTGTGTCAGCCTTCCATTCTTTGTTCTGGCTCATTATATTTTGTGTTCAAATCCAGCCACGGTCAACTAGCTTTCTATCTCTTCACAGTTGAAAAAGTATAGTACTTGACAAGCATTGGGGTTGGTTACATCGGTCAAAGATCTTTGTTAAAAAATTACTGGCTTTCTACCTAAAATCAGAAGCTTTTATTGTTCATTATTTTCTAAGTAATTTGTGACATGGTGGAGGCGCGTTGCTTAATGGTTATGGTGTCAGCCTCATGATCGTAAGATTGTGGTTTCGATTCCTGGACCGGGCGACGCGTTGTGTTCTTGAGCAAAACACTTCATTTCACGTTGCTCCAGTCCACTCAGCTGGCAAAAATGACTAACGCTGCGATGGACTGACCTCCGAGCATCAAGCTGGGGAGCACATACGCCATTGAGACCGGGAAACCGGGCCCATGAGCCTGGCTAGGATTTAAAAGGACGCATTTATTATTATTATTTTTTTTTTTATAACATGGAGAAGAGAACCCTATATCATTGATTGACATTAGCTCAGTCGAAAACTAGAAGTAACACATTGGATAATAAATTCTATTATTCTTGATACCGACGTGATAGTCATCGCTGAAACGTCGTTGGTCATAGGACTGTGAAGCCAGAACGCAGAAAGGCTTTGAGGCTACTCAACAACAGCTGGTACTTTAGCAATAAAGTCATCAAAATCTTGCACCATAATTTTATATTCCGCAAGCTTGTGTAATATTGCTACAAAAAAAAATCACTTGTAGTTCGATTAGTAACAGATCGATAATTATTATAATTCCACAAATATTTCCTTTCTTAAGATGAACAGCTGTATTCTGTGGAGAAATTAGTGATCGGAGATATTATCTTAAGCTAAATTACTTACTAATTGATGTAACAAATTACACTCATTTAGTGTGTATATATGAATATCTATAATACCAATATTTGTTCAAGTATCGATTGTCTCTTTGTACATATGTTTATGTACGTAAATATATAGTCGTCTATGTATATATGTATGAATGTATCTACTTGTGTAAACGTTTATATACGAAAGGAGATGTGTATGTATTTATTAATGTAAGGAGATATATGTTGTCTATGTATAAGAAATATTTCTAATCTAACTTTTCAACAATCTCTATTACTCTGTATGCCTCCTTCTCTGCCTCTCTCTCTCCGTATGAATGTACGTATGTATGTATTACGTACGTATGTATGTATTACGTACGTATGTATGTGTGTATGTGTGTGTGTATGTATGTATGTGTGTGTTCATATGTATGTATATACGCATTTATGGTCACTGATGTGCGCTCCCAAATATATACGTTTCTGCATACGTTATTGTGTGTGCGTGTGTGTGTGTATGTGTGTATACAACCTCACGCACGTGCACATACACCTACGTATATATGCATGTATATATGTATACATGTATGTATGTATATCTATGTATGTATATCTATGTATGTATGTATGTATGTATGTATGTATGTATGTATGTATACACACAAATATTCTGATTATATGTCTGTGCACACGTTTGAATTTGGTGTGTGCCAGAGGGTTTGCAAATCCAATGGGGGGAGGGGGTCTTAAAAGACATGTTAGGATCCACAATGAGCAGAACTTACTTGCAGGTATTGGTAGTGCAAATCAGAGGTACAATCTATGTGGGTGTTTTTTCAAAACACTGTCTGGTTTGAAAAGCCACATAAGACGCCATGAAAGGGCTAAGGTGTAGGTGCAGGAGGTGGTCAAACTCTGTTTAAGGAGTAGACAACCACCATGTATCTATGTATGTATGTATGTATGTATGTATACACATACATACATACAGTATTCACTTTCAAACCCTTCTAATAAAGACAATTATATGCAAGCTCAGACATCAACGTATTTATATGTGATTGAGCATGAGATTGCGATCATGATTGTGAGTGTATGCATATGTAATGAGTGTATAATCATATATGAATATTTCTGTTTACATGCATATATGTATGTGCGTATGTCTGAATCTATCTATGCATATATGCCTGTAAGTCAGGAATTATAAGCACACATACATCAAAGACACATACACACATACACAAACGCGCATACGCATATCTAAGACACATACACACGTATAGAATATTGATACGATATTGCCGAGGGAGTTGGTAAGAATATGAATTTGTGTTTCTATTAAGCAATATTAGATTTACAATTAAGTAGACACTTCATCACTTTGTAACAATGATTAAGATACACATGTGCTTACCTATTCTAAAATCAATACACACTGACGTCTCTCTCTCTCTCTCTCTCTCTCTCTCTCTCTCTCTCTCTCTCTATCTATCTATTTATCTATCTCTCTCTCTCTCTCGCTATTTCTGTATTCCTTGTATGCATGTCTGTATATATACGTACCTATATATATTTGTGTGTATACATAATTATATACCTATATAGAAATGTTTCCTTCAAATAAATCCACTGACAAGTCTTTGGTCGGCCTGACGCTATAGTAGAAGGCACTTGCCCAAGGTGTCACTCAGTGGGCCTGAATTTGGAACCACGTGGTTGGGAGGCAAAATTCTTACCACAAAGCCACGCGTCCAAAATGAAGGAACCCCGTCGTATGTTTAGATATACATAAGTGATGGTCCCTCCATCGCTAGAAACCGTGTGTTGCTGTGTTTACGTCCACGTTATATAAAGTTTCGGCAAAAGAGAACGGTAAACTACATACTAGGCTTCAAAAAAGGAAAGTACTGGCTTGGATTCTTTCGATTAAGAATCTTCAAGGTGGTTCCGCAGCTTGACGGCAGTCTCATGACTAAAACAATAGGTTTATGCGAAGGGGATTTCAAAAGACATTATGCAAACCAGTTATTCTTTATTCGGGACATCGACAAAAGCAAAGCCACTGAAGATTGCTTGGTGACACAAGGCGAGTTATAAAAGCCTTCTTAGACATGTGTTTCCACAGCAAGAAACAATTCGTAGCTCGTATCTTTATACTGTGTACATTAAATGAAATTTATCTCCAAGTGGATGGAACAGTGAACTCTGTGTGTGTGTGTGTGTGTGTGTGTGTGTGTGTGTGTGTGTGTGTGTGTGTGTGTGTGTGTGTGTGCTTCATCACCTACGGCATTATTCACAAAGTACAATAAACTATCTTTTCACAAATATTTATATAAACGAAAGAACATAATTGATAACGAGTCAAATCACACGAACATAGTTATATAGGCGCGCACTTGTAATTACGAATATAAATAGACAAACAGACAGATATATAGATAATTAGATAGATTGTTACCTAGATAGACAAATATAGACAGACAAATATACATATCATCTTTGTTATGTAATTATACATTTATTTATGCACACGCATACATACAAACACATAATTACATATGCACATATAGACAACCAGACAGATTGACAGAGAGACAGACAGACAGAATGATAAATATATAGATAGATAGAAAGATTGATTGATTGATTGATTGATTTATTGATTGATTGATTGATTGATTGATTGATTGATTGATAAATGTTAGTTTCTCTTACTGACGATGTTGCTGTTGCTGTAATTGCTTCATCGCCACAGGTAGACATTAAATTAGTAGATCCATGTCTTAAGATATACCAGCCGAGACAGCATGTACATAAGCGTGCGCGTGCGCACACACACACACAGACTTACAGATTGTGATTCGAGATGATGATTTTGAATTCTAAGAAGTAGAACGACCACACGGGGTCCCCGCCTTTTGCTCACTGACCTTAATATGGCTAGACTATGTAATATTGTTAATATATAGGCGTAGGAATGGCTCTGTGGTAAGTAGCTTGCTTACGAACCACATGGTTCCGGGTTCAGTCCCATTGCATGGCAACTTGGGCAAGTGTCTTCTACTATAGCCTCGAGCCGACCAAAGACTTGTGAGTGGATTTGGTAGACGGAAGCTGAAAGAAGCCCGTCCTATATATGTATATATATATATATATATATATATATATATATATATATATATATATATAAGCCAGCTGGAGGAGATGTCCTCCTGGGGCTAAAAGCAACAGTAACATCCACCCCTAGGGGTCAGCCACACTTAAGTGGTAATATACTACACTTTATCGTGCAGTTACTGTTAATACTTCATTTAGAGAATTAACATTGCTTGTTTTCACCTTTTCGATATCAGTGAAGAATTTCACTGGAAAAGTAGATGTAAGATTGCCAGGTTTTTGTCTCTCTCACCAAGGTCAGTGGCTGTCGAACGCCGACGAAGGGAAATAACCCTGAAATCCGGATCCGTTCGTGCTACAGGTCATGGTGAGAGGGATAACTTCCCTTGGCAAACAGGACACAGTTGTGTGTCGATAAACCAGCTGGAGGAGATGTCCTCCTGGGGCTAAAAGCAACAGTAACATCCACCCCTAGGGGTCAGCCACACTTAAGTGGCAATATACTACACTTTATCGTGCAGTTACTGTTAATACTTCATTTAGAGAATTAACATTGCTTATATATATATATATATATATATATATATATATATATATATATATATATATATATATATATATATATATATATATATATATATGTATATATATATATGTATATATATGTATATGTATATATATGTATGTATGCGTGTGTATATGTATGTGTGTCTGTGTTTATCCCCCCACTATCGCTGGTGTGTAACTTAGAGATTCCTCGTAATTAGTGGCTCGGCACAAGAGATCGATAGAATAAGTCCTGGGGTCTATTTGCTCGACAAAAGGCGGTGCTCCAGCATGGCCACAGTCAAATGACTGAGAGAAGTACAAGAGTAACAGAGTATATGAGTGGCAGGTGTGTTTCTTGAATTCCGAGAGGTGGTTTTTTTTGATAATTGTGTAATGTGTGAATCATTATCTTATAGGAAAAGTTCTCTTTCATTATTTGTCCCCGCTCGTTTCGTACTTATTTCGTATTCTGCTTAAGTGAACTCTGCTTATCATCCACTCAAGGATGCTAACATAAAATACCAGTCGAAGATTATGGTTCAGCAAACTAGAGATACCTTGCTGCAATGCTCTTCCCCCAGTTGTCTATGTTTCAAGTTCGTTGGTGTTAGACTTCATCTTATCTAGTTTGATACTACCAAAAAGTTCTGGGGTACCTCTAGCTAATTTAAATCTACAGTGAGAACTGGAACCATGCTTCCTGTTTTACAACTCCACCTACTAATTTGGCAGCATTCTGGTCTGGCCTCTGATTTGAGAATGGTTTCGTTTCTTCACTTACCAGTCTTTGAGGTCCTGGAAAAAATATTAAAGAAAGAACTGCTGGCGCTACTTTCCCGCCCAGACTAAACTGTTAGATTTGTTGTTGAATGTGAGTTGTGTTCAAATTGATGTTGCTGCTTATGAAATAAGTTTCAGTATCTTTTGAAGGCACGCAATCTAAGTATGACGGCCATGGATTTTCTTTAATAGATTTTGTATGTATTAAATCCAATATTATATATATACATATATATATATATATATATACATATATATATATATATATATATATATATATATATATATATATATATATATATATATATATATATATATATATATATATATATATATATATATATATATATATATATATTATAAAATCTGGTAATTATTCATATATTAATTAATATCGATTAATTATCAGGAGGCCAGCACATCTAAAGAATCAAAGAGATTCAGAAATATTATCTGCAATCTCAGGGGATTAAGGTACATTTTAAAAAAATAACGTCGACCACTAACGTGGACAATTAATGCGCTAGAAATAGATCACATCTTGTGTCTATTAAGACCTAAATTTACGTCTTAATAGACACAAGATGTGATCTATTTCTAGCGCATTAATTGTCCACGTTAGTGGTCGACGTTATTTTTAAAATATATATATATGGAATACATATATATCATTTTTAATGCGCAAGTGAATTTTAGAACAGAAGCTAGATAATGCTGTTAACAAGGATCTTGCTGCCAAAATTAGAAATCTAAAAGCCCTTTATTTAGTTGTAGAACATGTAAACCCTTCAACCGAAGCAGTTAAGAGTCGGTTCTGAACAACCTATATTTGATTATTTATCACCGTTCAAATGATGGATCAAAATGAATTTTATGTGTGCGTGTATGTATGCAAGTAAGTGTTTATCTATCTATCTATCTATACTATATATATATATATATATATATATATATATATATATATATATATATATATATATATATATATATATATATATATATATATATATATATATATATATATATATACATATATATATATCTGAATGAGAGTGTGTGTGTAGAGGTCCATACTATTTAGGATTATATTTGCATGTGAGTATCATTATATTGAGTTCTTTCTTTCAATCATTAGACTGCGGTCATACTGTGGTACTAACCAAATGAGTTTTAAGTCCATAAAATCGACTTCAATAATCTTTTTTTAAAACCCGGTATTTATTCTATCGGTCTTTTGCCGAAGTTCAATATAACAGGGAAATAAACTAGCGTGCACAGCTTGCTCAGCAATGGCAGTGGGTATGCAAACATAAACACAAACACATGCACACATATATACGATGAATTTCAACATGGTTTCCACTTATTGAATTCACTCACTAGGTTCAGGACTATAGTAGATGACTTTGCCCATGGTGACATGCAGCGGGACAAAAGACGAAACCATGAGCCCATAAATAAGGATTCTTAAACACACACCCACTCCTGCATGCACATATATATATATATATATATATATATATATATATATATATATATATGTGTGTGTGTGTGTGTGTGTGTGTGTGTGTGTGTGTGTGTGTATGTATACACGTATGTATATATATATGTATGTATATGTACATTTATACAAAGCTAGAGAGAGATATGCATATATAAAATTTATATTTATAATATATATTTATATGTGCGTGCACGCATGTGCGGGTTCGTGTTTGTATAGATATGTCTAAGTACATATACCTAGCTTGCGACCATATGTAGGCCTACAGACAGACAGACAGACAAACAGATAGATAGATAGATAGATAGATAGATAGATAGATAGATAGATAGATAGATAGATAGATAGATAGATAGATAGATAGATCAGTGGTTGCATGTGTAGAGAGAGAATTTTTTTGTGTGCGGTTATATATAATATCAGTGAGAAACGATGATTGGTCTATTATATTATCTGCGTTGAAATTTTCCGAAGAGCATCAATTCTTGTGAAATTTTAAAGTAAAATTTATTTGCTTCAATCTCATGTATATCACAATAAAGATTTTTGACAGTTTCTGCAAATTCTTTTTGAAGATTCACCAATGAAACATGAAGTTGTCAAAATATTTCAAATGCAACAACTAATATTTTGAATTTGATATTTTATAGTTTTTAAACGCATCTATTCGTGCTTTGTTCAACGGAATGCAATTTGCTTTACATACATACATGCATACATACGTACATACATACATACATGCATACATACGTACATACATACTTTTAAGAATGCATGCATACGCAACACAGACATGCAGATTCAAACACGCACACACAGATACAAACATATATACGCATACATACATACGTATACATATATAAATAGATTTATAAGTATGTGTTTATATATATGTATATGCATGTATATATATATATATATATATATATATATATATATATATATATATATATATATATATATATATATATATATATATTAAAGCAGGAAAGTGGAGAATCATTGAGGTATTATTCAGTCGCCATTACAGTTGTTTCATTTACTAATAGACGTCATAAGGTTTTACATGTAGAAGAAATATGTAAGCTATTTCCTGTAAGATATTCGTCAGGCAGAGAAGCAGAAATACGAAATTTACATTGTGCTCTTATTTCATCATGACAATGAATTAAGTGAGTGGTTGGATATATTTTATTTGTATGGATATTATTTAGAATATCTACTTCGTAATTTTGTACGCCAAACGATAAATCCAAGCAACCAATAGTTTCAATACCTGAAATAAAAAGATAAATTTTTATCCTAAATTTATTCTTTAATGTGAGTATTGAAGGACGATTTATTCTTGAAGTGATTTTGTCTTTTACTACACATGCTTAAGTCATATTTTTTCATATATATTTTATCATATATTTTCTATTACTTTGTGTAAACCATTCACGTAATATTAATTTTTACTTCACAATTTTTTCTAGTTTCTATATTCCAAATAATTGTTATTTTTCAAACTGACAATCAAAAGTATTCATTTTACATCTCTGAACTTGCTTTATTATTCACTTCCTTTCAATATGTGGCCTTATGCTATCAAAATATATTTTTTTATTATTCGCAAGCGTCTGAAAGTCAACAACGCGAAAATCAGATAAGTTTTCGAAATTTCTATTTCCAATAAACTTAACTATAATCTCGTATTATTAGCGTCAAGAACTCGTTCTACCTCAAATGTTTACGTAATCGTGTAAAGACACGCACATATATGCAAATAAACACTCATACATTCACACAGACACACAGACACACACATAATATAACAAGATTGAGTTGAATAAAGTACTTAAAGTTAGGTCGGAACAAAAATGCACACACAACAATTACAGATGAATACCAGTACAGAAGTACTGGTAGAAATGTATGTACTTAATTGGACCCAACTCAGTATATAATCCGCTCCTGAGCTATTCAGACATGTATTTTACTAAATATACATTCCTTAATATGATTCGGAATACGTGAGGGGCAAGTTCCGAAAGGTAAATCTAAAATATATAAATAAGTAACAATTGATGAACAGGTGTCAGTTTATTACAACCGTTTCTAACGAATTTTTAATTGATCAATGGGTACATTATATCATTATAAAAAAAACATTGTTTACTTATAATGATAGATTGTACTCATGGATCAATTAAAAACACTCGTTAGAAACGGCTGTAATGTACTGACTTCTGTCCAATAATTGTTACTTATTTATATATTTTAGATTTACCTTTCGGAACCTGCCCCTCACGTATTCCGAATCATATTAAGGAATGTATATTTAGTAAAATACATGTCTGAATAGCTCAAGAGCGGATTATATACTGAGTTGGGTCCAATTAAGTACATACATTTCTGCCAGTACTTCCGTACCAAGGTTGGTATTCATCTGTAATTGCTGTGTGTGCATTTTATTCCGACCTAACTTTAAGTACTTTATTCAACTCAATCTTGTTATATTATACATACATATGGCCGGAGTCAAATGACAAACAAGTAAAAGCATATATACACTTTTACTTGTTTGTCATTTGACTCCGGCCATGCTGGAGTACCATCTTTAGTCGAAGAAGGTTTTGGTCGGCCCGAGGCTATAGTAGAAGACACTTGCCCAATGTGCCACGTAGTGGGGCTCAACCCGGAACCATGTAGCTTGGAATGGGTCTATCCCCATAAGGGTTTCGTATTCAGCAAGATGTGTTACAAATACTGCTTGTCGTCTGCCGCGAGTCACAGGACTCGCAGCAAACAAGTATATTAAGAAATTAAGCAATTACTAAATAAAGTTACGTTTTAGTGGCTTTGTTAGAGGAGTTAAGGCAGTGACCATTATAATTTTCGGAGTTTGCAGGTCTGATGGGGGAGCCGAAATACTTGCAAGTGATACGAATGGAAGGTGCTGGCGTTAAAATGGAAGGGGGATTAAGTCAACCAGCTAAAACAATATGGGTCCTACAGCAAGACTTACGCAAGGTGTCTATTTACCAAATTTCAGTCACAAGGCTTTGATTCTTTTAGGTGTATGTAGAAGGCACGTCACTAAGGTAACGAAGCGGTCATATTTCCACTTGCCTATATTGATTGAATGAAAGTAAAATATTGCTGACAGAAGTTTTATTTCCTCTTTAACGGAGATTGAATTCAGATGAAATTATTGCGAAACTATAGATTGGAAAGTATTGCGTGCCATGCTCTGCTCTGACGTTTTAATATTCCAACACATTTACCTAACGAAACATTATAGAAGTAGTGTTAACTGCGGCTGTTTATGCAAGAAATAACCACTGACTTTCTTTAATGAATTTCAAAAACCAATAACGAAGAAACATAATTTGAAAACCACAAAAAAGATAAGAGCATATGGATTAAAATCGATTCAATGTCAATTGAAAAAGTTAAATAATAATCAAACGCAAATTTTACATTTTCATATTGGAATATTTGAGCACTTTACATTCTTTTATTTAATTTTGATGGAAATTTTGAAGTTTTTCTTTTTGTTGTTTGTCTTCATTGATTTTTACTTTTTTTTTCCCCGCGGTTTCTTTCACCTTTCTTCTGGTTTGTCTTTCTAAGGTTTCCTTGATTCGCGCAGACGTTTTCAAACACAAATAATAATGCATTTTCAATTACTTTATATGAAGTTTACTTGAATATGAACGGAATTCTATAGAATACATAAAAAGAATTGTCAGAAGTAAGTTCTAGAATCAATGAAATATATTCAAAATATCTACAAAATGATTTTCAAATATTAAAATGGCATTTCATCGATTCTCTTTCACCCTCCACTTATCTTTCTCTTTCTCCCTATCTCTTACCCACCACTCTCTCTCTCACCCACCTCTCTCTCTCTCTCTTTATCTCTCTCTCTCTCTCTCTCTCTCTCTCTCTCTCTCTCTCTCTCTCTCTGTTTCATACACGCATCTATTTATGAGAATATATGTGGTGTGTGTGTGTGTGTATGTATTTATGTGCACTTAGTTTGAAATATGCGTGTGTGTGTCCGTGTGAATGTAAATATATATGTATATATTCTCACGTAATATGTCATACAGTTATATAGTTATGTATGTGCATAGACACACACACACATACACACACACACACACACACGCACACACATATATGTATATATATAAATATATATATATATATATATATATATATATATATATATATATATATATATATATATATATATATATATATATATATATATATATATATATATATATATATACATATATATATACACACACACATATATATATACACACACATATATATATATATATATATATATATATTTACGGAAAAGCCCGAGCACGCACATTGGTATATATGTCTAATATTTATGTGTGCACATATATGTGTATGTGTGCATGTGTGTGTATCTGTGTACACATAGTTTCAAATAAGTGTGTGTGTCCATGTGAATGTAAACATACACGTATATATTCTCACGTAATATGTCTGATTATAAACTCAAGTATTGGCAACCGGTGATATTGCATACAATGGCATATCACACACTTCTGGCATCTCATTTTATACGCACACATACAAGTGCACGTATGCACGCCTACATTCTCTCACACACGCACACGCACGCATTTATACGTTCCATTCATGTGTGTGTATCTGTTGGTATGTATTAATATTTCAATCTGGAATAAGGGATTGTGCAGTCCATCTGAAGCTGATTGATATGTATTGGCTGAGAATTGCAGTGTCGGTATTCTGGGAAGGGATGAATGAATACGACGGGATGATGATACCGGGATGAAGCGGTTTAATAGAATAGGAAGAAAGACGTTTGAATGGAGGCGACATAACACCAAGCAGCTCAGGAACAAAGGGAGGTGTAAGAGTATGAGGATGACGAGTTTTATCAGCAGGAGTGGGAGAAAGGGGTTGTGAAGAGGAGGTGCTGTTGAGAAGGAAGGGACGTTGATGATGATGAATAGGGTGAAGTGGAGGCGGGTGAGGAGGTGTTGGGGACGAGGGGAAGTTGAGGAGGAGGGAAGGAGGGAGAAAAGGAGAAGGAGGAAGAAAAGGAGAAGGAGGAAGAAGAGGAGGAGGCGAAAGAAGAGGAGGAGGAGGAGGAGGAGGGGGAGGAAGGGGAGGGCAGGCAAGGAGGAGGAGGTGGAAAAGGAAGGGGAGGAGGTGGGGAAGGAAGGGGAGGAGGTTGAAAAGGAAGGGGAGGGTGGAAAAGGAAGGGGAGGGAGGAAGAGAAAAGGGAGGAGGAAGGGGAAGGGGAAGTGAAGGAGGTTGAAAAGGAAGGGGATGAGGTGGAAAAGGAAGGGGAGGAGATGGAGAAGGAAGAGGAGGAGGTGGTGGAAAAGGGAGAGGATGTGGTGGAAAAGGAAAGGAGGGGTAAGAGGAGGAGGAAGTGGAAGTGGAAGAGAAGGAGGAGGAGGAAGTGAAAGAGAAGGGGGAGGACGTGGAAAAGGAGGATGAAGTGGAAAAGGAGGAGGAAGTGGAAGTGGAAGTGGAAGTGGAAGAGGAGGAGGAGGAGGGAGGAGGAGGAGGGAGGAGGAGGGAGGAGGAGGGAGGAGGAGGGAGGAGGAGGGAGGAGGAGGGATGAGGAGGGAGGAGGAGGGGGGAGGGGGGAGGGGGAGGAGGGGAGGAGGGAGGAGGAGGGAGGAGGAGGAGGGAGGAGGAGGGAGGAGGGAGGAGGAGGAGGGAGGAGGAGGGAGGAGGAGGGAGGAGGAGGAGGGAGGAGGAGGGAGGAGGAGGGAGGAGGGAGGAGGGAGGAGGAGGAGGGAGGAGGAGGAGGGAGGAGGAGGAGGGAGGAGGAGGAGGGAGGAGGAGGAGGAGGGAGGAGGATGAGGAGGGAGGAGGAGGAGGAGGGAGGAGGAGGGAGGAGGAGGAGGGAGGAGGAGGGAGGAGGAGGAGGGAGGAGGAGGGAGGAGGAGGAGGGAGGAGGAGGAGGGAGGAGGAGGAGGGAGGAGGAGGAGGGAGGAGGAGGGAGGAGGAGGGAGGAGGAGGGAGGAGGAGGGAGGAGGAGGGAGGAGGAGGAGGAGGGAGGAGGAGGAGGGAGGAGGAGGAGGGAGGAGGAGGAGGGAGGAGGAGGAGGGAGGAGGAGGAGGAGGGAGGAGGAGGAGGAGGGAGGAGGAGGAGGAGGGAGGAGGAGGGAGGAGGAGGAGGGAGGAGGAGGAGGGAGGAGGAGGAGGAGGGAGGAGGAGGGAGGAGGAGGAGGGAGGAGGAGGAGGGAGGAGGAGGAGGGAGGAGGAGGAGGGAGGAGGAGGAGGGAGGAGGTGGAGGGAGGAGGAGGAGGGAGGAGGAGGAGGGAGGAGGAGGAGGGAGGAGGAGGAGGGAGGAGGAGGAGGGAGGAGGAGGAGGGAGGAGGAGGAGGGAGGAGGAGGAGGGAGGAGGAGGAGGGAGGAGGAGGAGGGAGGAGGAAGTGGAAGTGGAAGTGGACGTGGAAGAGGAGGTGGAAGTGGGGGAGGAGGAGGAAGAGTAATTGGAAGAGGTGGAGGAAGGGGAAGTGGAAGAGGAGGAAGTGGAAGTAGAAGAGGAGGAGGAAGAGGAAGTGGAAAAGTAGGAAGGGGAAGGGGAAGTGGAGGAGGAAGAGGAAGTGGAAGTGGAGGAGGAAGAGGAAGTGGAAGAGGTGAAATAGGAAGTGGAACTGGAAGAGGAAGTGGAAGTGGAAGAGGAGGAGGAAGAGGAAATGGGAGAGGATGAGGAAGAGGAGGGGAAAGAGGAGGAAGAGGAGGAGGAAGAGGAGGAGGAAGAGGAGGAGGACGAGGAGGAGGAAGAGGAGGAAGAGGAGGAGGAAGAGGAGGAGGAAGAGGAGGAGGTAGAGGAAGCGGAATAGGAGGAGGAGGAGGAAGAGGAAAAGGAGGAAAAGGAGGAGGAAGGGAAGGTAAATGATGTCAAGGGTTATGGCAAGTAGGTTTATGGATGTAAAAGGAACTGACAAAGTTTAGTTCCGTCATCCTAAAACCCAGTTGTCGTATGATAAGGACTCATAACCTGGTGCAGTCCTGTTGCTTAGGGTGATGGACTAATCATCGTAAGATTGTGGTTTCGATCCCTGGGCCGAGCGACGCGTTGTGTTCTTGAGCAAAACACTTCATTTCACACTGCTCCAGTCCTTTCAGCTGACAAAACTGAGTAATCTTGTGACGAACCGGCGTCCCGTCCAGGTGGAAAATTTATACGCCATGGAAACTGGGAAGGCAACTTTCTTTAACTTTCTCATAAATTGATATCAATAGCAGCACTAATTGCCATTGGTGTATGTGTACGTTATCGTTGTTACCTTCTAAGATACTAGAATGCCTTATCTGCCAAATCACGCCTAATTAACCTTGTCTACCCTGAACCCTTGTCTAATTTTACCTGTGTATATTCTTTGTCGTGTATTAGGCAGAAATCTCCGACAAAATAAGGGAGTATAATATCTTTTCTTCTCTTTGAGAAACCCTAAAAAAGATACACGATGTAACACTCCCTACTCTGGTTAAGCCAAAAGAATTCCACAAAGGATAAAACGTTTCCATCTGCTACAAAATACAATATAAATATCAACAACATATCTGGTCAAGTACTTGTGGCTTCTGAAATCTACGGTAAAGAGGTAATGGTGTGAGGGACATGACGAACTACGATAGTTGCTGCAATATCTCTGTCACAGCGTATAAATGTTTAATAGATTCTATGCCCAGAATTTAATGAAGACAAATATCATTGGAGAGAAAGAGAGATGTGTTTCGAAAAACGAGTAAGTTATGTTCTCTTGGTTACCCGCACAGAAATTTTAGAGAATTAACATTCGAAAGCAGAAAGAAAATTAAAAACAAAAACAACAATTACTTCAACCACAATATTCACAATTGCTACCAACAGCACTAACACAACAGCTTACAGCATAGCAAGTACAACCACGGAAAAATAATCCGCCACAATCAGCACCAATACCATCACGAGCACCACCACAAAGAAGTACTAGAAACATCAAAAACACAAACGAAACTAAAGCCATCACAACCACCCCCACATGTATATCCATACGCATATATATACAGTCTGTCATACCGGCCATGATGAAATACCACAAGGTATAGAAAATACGTATTCGCCTTTATATATTTATATATTTAATCCTTTATATTGAACACTCAATATTTCATATATTCAATAAGACATTCAATACTTCATCTCATTGTACCATCCATCTTTTTTTATATTATATATTATATATTCCATATTCTATATCCCACAAAAATTTTACAAGAATATAAATAAAAAACATAAAAAACAGACAGAGTTGGAACTCTTTTAAATGAAATTATATATATATATATATATATATATATATATATATATATATATATGTATGTATGTATGTATGTATGTATATATGTACATGTATATAAACATATATGAATGTATATCTATAAGTATGTATTTATCTATCTTGTGTGTTTGTGTAAGCCGTACAAAAGTCTATAATTCAAAAAAAAAATGCGCTCGTATGTTAATCGTAGTGTACGGTATTATATATCTAGCAATCGGTTTCACACTAAGGGTGCAACGGAGTGTGAGGTAACAGTCCGATTATGTAACCCTGCGCTCATGTGAGGAAACCGTTACAGAATGAAACATGGTGACTATTCTCTCATTCATTACAGCTAGCCGTTATGGAATGAAATATGGTGACAGTCGCCATAACAATGTCAATATTAATATACACGGCTAGGCGCAATATAATACCATAAAGAAAAAAATTGAATCGTCACTAATTCTGACTAAGGCTGCGTCGACACCCTCAGTCAGTATTAGTACCGATAATAATTTTTCCGATATATATGTGTGTGTGAGTGTGTGCGTTTATGTGTGTGTGTGTATGTCTGCATGTGTGCGTGCGCGTGCGTGAGCGTGCGCCGGTTAATATATATATGTATGTATATATGTATATGTATATATATAAAGATATATATGCATGTATTTATATATATGTATATATATATATATATATATATATATATATATATATATGTACGTATATGTATGTATATATATACATGCACTTATATATATATATATATATATATATATATATATTTATATATATATATATATATATATATACATATATATTTATATATATATATATATATATATATATATATATATATATATATATGTATATATATATATATACATACATACATATATATATGTGTGTATTTGTATGTATGCATTTATATATGGATGAATATAGATCACACCCTTCAGCTTCAATAACTAAAGCAAGTAATATGTTTAAAATATTTTATAGAATCAGGAATGAAAACGCATTATATTTATGTTTTAATTACATTTTCATCACAGCTCGGCTTCCTAAAATTTAATATCATTTCAACACAGCAGATCATGTGCGTTGCGTGCAATACGCACACACACACACACACACACACACACACACACACACACACACACACACACACACACACACACGTACGTAAGGTAAGAAAATGTAAATACATTTATATTTATGTGTGTGTATGTGTGTGTGTACTATACACAAATATATATTGCATATGCAAATATGTAGACTACTTATATACGTATGTATAAATAGATATGCATATGTAAATACATGCACACACACATATATATAAGTATATATATATATATATATATATATATATATATGTATATATATATATACATATATATATATATATTTATGTATATGTATATACATATATATATATATATACATATATATATATATATATATGTATGTATTTACATATCTATATCTATTTATACATACGTATATAAGTATAGGAACATATAAATTTAAATTAAAATTACAATTTTGATAAGAACAATAACGATATCATTGAGAGGATTCAACGCATCTTATAAATTAAAATATCTATTCCGTAAATGATAATTGTTGACGAGCGGGTGTTGGTGTTGTGGAGGAGACGTTGTTGAGGAGGAGTAGGTAGTGTTGAGGAAGAAAACGTATCAAAATTATACTTTCTCACTTTCCTTTTCTTCAACCTTATAATCTATAACTTGCTTTGCACTATTACCTTAGCTCGGCACATTAATTTCATATTTCTCTTTATTTATTTTAACCTAAAAAAGTTCCGCAACCAAATCTCCAAGGAAAACTAGTACTACTACCCCTCCATCACTACCACCACTACTACTGCTACTACTATTATTACTCCTACTACATACATATTTATTACACTACAACAAATAAGTACTTTTATAAAATCATATTTCGGTTATTTACGGTTTAATAAAAGTAATGTATGTTTATGAAATACTGATAAAGTGAGTTGCTAAGGATTTTATGATATCCGGCCTCTAAGCATATATCAGTCATCGAACAGGGAAGATGTCAACATCTAATATCCCCTTTATCATGTAATTCTGTGCTTTAAGACTTGCTTAATGTTCTCATTACACAGCAGCCTTCACACCGTCTGAAGACATTACGAGAAACTAGAAATGCAAAGCAGTTAATGATGTCAAGAGGGAGTTAATGCCACACATGCATGACTTCAGATGCATACATGCAGAATCTGCAATTACTTATTGCACTTCATTTGAAAAATGTATTTCGCAACTTCAGAGCAAGCATCCTCGACAGGGCTTCACCTTCTGCACCCAGTGTTCACGATCGCAATTCATTTTCGAAGCAAATGATATTTCAATATAGCAAGAGAATTTTGTGTAATATTTCGTATATTTTCATGTCTTTGTAATACCAACTCGATCGTTAGTACACACCCCACACACACGCGCCAAAACATACCTACGTACATTTATGTATGTATAAGTATAGAAATATATATATATATATATATATATATATATATATATATATATATATATATATATATATATATGATAATATTAGGGACAAATCCAAAATTACAGGTAAAAAACTCAATTAAAATCAATTTATAAAAAATTAAAATTAAATTGAGCCTTAATTATTAATTTTCTATATGTGATAGTGGATTTTCATCAATGAGTTCTTGAAAATTGGTTATTTTCCCTAAAACTATATATATATATATATATATATATATATATATATATATATATATATATATATATATATATATATATATATATATATATATATACATACATATATGCATATACATATATGTATATATACACACACACACATACACATATATATATATACTTTTCTACTCTAGGCACATGATCGACCCCAGTACGCAACTGGTACATAATTTATCGATACCGAAAGGATGAAAGGCAAATCGACCTCCGCAGGATTTGAACTCAGAACGTAAAGACAGACGGAATACTGCTAAGCATTTCGTCTGGTGTGCTGACGTTTCTGCCAACTCACTGCCTTATTTATTTATGTGTAGGGAGGTGCGTGCGTGTGCATGTGTGTGTTTGTGTGTGTGTGTGAGGATATAACGTTTGCAAATCTAACGGAGGCCTCAAAAGGCATTTTAAGATCCACAAAATCAGAACTTATCTGCCGCTCTTGGTGGTCCAAATCGAATGTGCAATCTATGTGGGTGTTTTTTGCAGAACATTGTCTGGTTTAAACAGCCACATCAGATGCCATGATGGTTATAAGATGTAGGTACAGGAGGTGATCAAACTCTGCATGAGCAGTAGTGGCTTGCTTCCCAACCACATAGTTCCGGGTTCAGACCCACTGCGTGTCACCTTGGGCAAGTGTCTTCTACTGTAGCTTCGTGCCGACCAAAGCCTTGTGAGTGGATTTGGTAGACGGAAAGTAAAAGAAGCCCGTCGAATATATATATATATATATATATATATATATATATATATATATATATATATATATATATATATATATATGTATGTATGTACGTATGTATGTATGTATGTATGTATATGTATGTGTTTGCTATTTGTGTCTGTGTTTGTCCACCGCCATCGCTTGACGACCGATCTTGGTGTGTTTACGTCCCCGTAAATTAGCGGTTTTCCGTTCAGAATTATTGTGAAAGGGTTTACCATTTGTGAACTTGTTTTGTCTATTTTCCAGATGTTCATTAGGCTAGAGGCATTTTAGCATGAAAATTTTGAATCTGAATATAGAAAAATATTCCGGCATCATGTGAAAATACTTGCGTTCATGTGTTTGTCACTTTTCCTCTGACACCATCTCTCTCTCTCTCTCTCTCTTTCTCTCTCTCTTTATCTCTCTCTCTCTCTCTCTCTCTGTATATATATATATATATATATATATATATATATATATATACGACTTCTACACAACAGCATCAACAATAATTACACCAAGGCTAGGCCACAAACCTATAACGAAATACACACACATACACACACACACACACACACACACTCACACACACACACACACACATATATATATATATATATATATATATATATATCAACTTATATATATATATATATATATATATATATATATATATGTACATATACACTGCATGCATACATATATCTAAATGCACGCATAAATTGATACATAGATATATATATATACACTCAGATGTGTGTTTGTGTGTGTCGTTTTCTATCCGTATGTGTATATCTGCTTGTTTTCTTATTATTCAAGATATATAGAAGGAGAATATAATTAAATACCACATGCTGATTCATAAGCATGCATACAGTATATATCTCCCCTAAATAACACGGG
This sequence comes from Octopus bimaculoides, assembly GCF_046866305.1. Classification (NCBI taxonomy): domain Eukaryota; kingdom Metazoa; phylum Mollusca; class Cephalopoda; order Octopoda; family Octopodidae; genus Octopus; species Octopus bimaculoides. Next base: position 46,202,359 of record NC_142940.1, on the reverse strand, counting down.
TAGCCTATTTCATTACAATATATTAAAAATATCTTCGTATCCACTAAGGTCGCATATTTGAGTTTAGGGTTCGCTTTTCACCTCCTGTTCAATTGAGAGTATCTGTTGTGCTTGACACTTTTTGATGCGACATCGCCAAATAATCAAGTCGAAAAATATATTTCGGCTTATATATTTGGAGTCACCTTACTTTTTATATTATAAGTCTTTTCGTTTGCATGTAGAAACCAAATCCCATATTTCTCAAAGACACACAGGTCTCTTTCAACGTGTTGCATTTTCCTTCAAAAGGAGCCGGCACAGATGAATGCCTGTGG
>NC_142940.1:46184542-46192042 GCF_046866305.1 Octopus bimaculoides | reverse complement strand
GGAGATGATACCGAAGTTAGTACCCACGCCACAAGCATTTATTCAAAAATGTCATCACGGTGTTATCTACCGATGAGACATGATGTTGTAGCTAGGGTATTCTATAATGAAATCCGTCGGAAGAGTAACGCCGAAATCAAAGAAATAGGAACCGACACTATGATAGAAGCCATAGTCACTCATAATAAAAATGAGTAGTGGTGGAATGTCCCAGTCAAAAACCTCACTAAGATATAAGCACAACAGACCTGATATAATGGTTTGGGATAGAGAAGTGAAACTGTGCACAGCGGTGGAAACTAGCTTAAAGCTGAAGATCAAGAAAAAGAGAATACCTACGTAGAACTATTGAGAAAACTGAAGTTACTCTGTCCAGATTACAAGTTCAAGTTTATACCTGTAAATATTGAGGATATGCAATACATTGCCTAAACGTCAATCTTGAGAAATTAGGCTTCTAACACCAGAAAAGGAAAAAGCTGATTCAAAATCTACAGATCCACTCCATCACTGGAACTCAAAATCTGTAAAACTTTCCAGAAGTTTATCATTTAAGTATATATGACCTTGTCTAGATATGCAAATATATGCATGAGCATAGATACATAAAAAAAAAACATACAAATCTTCTCATATACGTGCATACACACAAAAATACCCTGCTGTTGATGTTGAAATTCCAATGAAGGAGACCTGAATCTAGGTTAGAAATCAACTTTTTCTCTATTGGCAAGAAATCTTAAAATAAAACTAAGTAATGACATACATACATACATATATACATACATACATGCATACATACATACATACATACATACAGACTCACACACAGCTTTCATTAAGTGGTGACATCAATGAAGTCATCAAACTGAAAGCTCTCGCGTATCCTACAACAATGCAAGATTATTCCGTTCTTGATTGAAACTATGCAAACAAAAAAAAAAGCAACTTTACCTACAGAACAGCTTATCATTTCAGACAAGTTTAAGTGTCAGACCTTAAGGAAAAAATGAGAACCCGCTAATCATTTCCTGCTGAAACCAAATGCACTTTCTTCTTTATGGAAATTCGCTGCACTCAAAGATGACCTAGAAGCAAAGTGAAGCACATAAAAGTGTTTATTTTTTCTTTCTTTGTTTTATTGACACACAAATTGTGATTGACACTAGAAAAACAATGCTAACGATTCCAGATTTCTATATCGCATTTGAAATCAACTGTATTTAGATAAAAATAAATATCCTTGATTATCTGACAACTCTGCCTAATTCGTCCATCTTATAACAGAGTTGTTGTAAATGTACATTGGGTAAAAAAGTATTTCTTTATCGATCAGTACTACATGTTAAATACAGAAGTATGTTGTGTCAGTGGTACAAGTTCACATCAAGTAAAATTTGGTATGTAACAACTGAGCGTTTGCGAGATTAAAAATGACAGCAGTTATGCATTAGCCTATATTTCAACTTCGTTCTTTGTATAAGGGCAGAAATTCTTTAAATACATTAAATTGAACCGCTTCAGCAAAATTCTCCTGGTGAATACCAGTTTTCTATAGTTACTCGATTACATCGGTAAATTTAAGCATATAATCACTAAACCAGTCTTATGATAAAGAAGCAATATGAACTATTAAGTGAGCAACAAATAATGGTTTATGTAAGCACTTACATGGTTTTCTGAGTAAGAAGCTCGCATTACAACCATTTTTCTTTTATTTCGGTAAACATCTATTATAGTCCCAGGCTGAAGAACAACTTGTGAATGAAGTTGTAAGGGCGGAAACTGAGTAGAAGCCTGCTGTATGTATATATACATACATATATATATATATATATATATATATATATATATATATATATATACACACACATACACACACAAATGCTGAGGATGCGATGGGTAAATTGTCGCCATGTTATATTTTTAATTTCACCCATGTGCATTGTTTGTTTGGGATTTTCGACTACACAGCATAGTAGAGTCAGTTGGGCACTATACGTGAGAAAAGCAGCATCATGACGCAATTCACTCTACCAGAAATTTGGAAACAACAACGAAAGAATGAAATGCAAAGTCAACTTCGGCAGAATTCGCACCCAGAATGTAAAGGCGGACGAAAAACCACTAAGCATATTGCCCGGCGTGCTAATGATTCTACCAGCTCGCCGCATTTGGAGAAGGAGATAATAATAATAATGAAATGTTTTCATATCTCTCAGTTCTAGTACACGAAAAGCTCGAGATTTAAAGTGAACAGAGCAATCTTCAGATGGGAATCATAACTTCTCATCTTTTGAAAATGTGTAAAGTACATAGTTTGCTTGGGCGCGAAACGATGGTGATAATTTAACAATGCGCGTCGCTAACGAGTTACATTTGTATGATAATATGCAAATTTTATAAGGCGATAAACTGGTAGAAATGTTAGCACGCCGGGCGAAATGCTAAGCGTTATAGTTCGTTTGTCTTTACGTTCTGAATTCAAACTCTGCTGAGGTCGACTTTGCCTTTCATCCTTTTGGGTCGATAAATTAAGTACCAGTTGCGTACTGGTATCGATCTAATCGACTAGCCCCCTCCCCAAATGTTTCGGGCCCTGTGCCTATTTGTAGTTTATTTTCTCGCTTAACTCCTTTTCTTGAAACGCTATTAAGCTTATGTAAAAGGAGCAAAGTTTCTTTTTCTGACGCATTGAAAAAGGGGAAACTAGCATATTGGTTAGGAGAGATTTTGCAAAGGATGCCGTGCAATAAATGCTAGTGCCTGATGTCAAATAAACTAGCATCAAATCAGCGACAGCAAATAGGGGTACTATGAAGGTTGTATCAATCTTAAAGTATTTACTTTTTACTAAACCAATAAACTTTAAGAAAGGTTTCAAAACTGGCAACTCCATTTTCAAGTTTGGCAAAAAGTCTGCATTAAAGAGAATTAATGGTGATATATGTAAGGACCTTTTATTTCTGAATTGAAATCGTACCGTGGTTTAGTTTGTCTTACTGTGGTCGATATAATCGACTGTTCCCTAGCCAAATTTTCTGGTTTTGTGCCAATCGAGGAAATAATTCTATATCAGGATAACATATTCATCGTTATTGCAATCTAGAAGAAATTGAAATGTCGAGAAAATAGTTATTGACTTGGAAAAACCAATTCATCGATGAAATTAAATAAATATATTTATCACGTATCTTTCTTGGGAATCTATGTTTCAAAGGATTCGATCAAACTATTATATAGTCTGATTATTCATCCACCTTGATGGTTAAAACTTAAAGGGCTTAGGCAATATTCTTGTTGAATCGTGACTTTCCATCTTCGAATCCTGCCTCTTTTAAATCAGAATCTAGTAGACAAGATGTAATAGATTAACATCCAATAATCGAAGATAAAAGAAAGTGGGAAATATTTGGGGTTAATAAGATATTTGTAGTTTATATAAAAATTTGCAGTCTCATTTGAAAGTCTGCTGTGAGAAAAAATCGTGCTTTTATTTGGGGAATGCATCAATTACAGATCTTGTAAACGTCTTATAAAATACACTGCTTTTCATAAATTTTCTACTGTATGTGAAACAACTTTTGCTGCTGGTGCTTAAGAATTTACAATGGCATAAATAATGTCTAAAACTGAAAAAGCAAATCATGCGTAAGTCAAAAACTTGGAAGCATCTATTTAGTGGTATGGAGTGTTGAAATATTGCGATATTTTCATTTAAAGCAATCCTCCACTAGGGTGACTAATCATCACCCATGTTAATTGGTTTCTTTTTTTTTATGTTTTTTTTTCAAAGAAACTTGATGTTTTCAGGTGAGATTACTAGGTGCGACATCGTATTATTAAAAATGGTGTCGAAATGCTTTCTAAATTCACATGCTTAGTAAAACCATCAGTCGCATTGGTGATCTTAAAATTGGATTAAATTTCGATTGAGATCAATGCAATATACTTTTTGTACAGATGCATGACAATCTGTAACACCTGATTTTAGTTAACTATTTTAGTACAATTTGTAGACTTCCATCTGGATTGATTTTAGCTAATGATCTTTTCTTTAATAAAAACAGTTCATATTCACCTAAACATTATCAGGAAAATGTTCTTTTCCCTACTCGTGACATGCTTTCGAGTGTATGGTAAGCACTGACAAAACAAAGAGTTTGCAATTCTTGGCAAAATTTGTATAGATTTTGTAGATTATGTCACATTTCTTGTGTCATGTATGCCGAATTCAGAATTAAAGCTATTCCTTCTACTGATGATAACCTGAAGCCCAGCTTAAAGTAAGACTACATATACAGTAGGGATATCTATTAGATGCAGGGAATAAATTTTATCATTGCTGACTCAGTATGTACTTGATATGAAGCCTATTTAAGTTACAAGAGAAAGTAAGAAAGCGTAAAGGAACATTTATTTTCCTTCTTTAGTTCCTCTTGTTTCAATGACCGTAGTTTCAGGCAGAGAAATGACTGGTTAAACCGACATGGTTGCAAGGAAATTGAAAGTTCTACTCACATTCTAGTATGTAATGATGCAACAGAACGTGTTATGTAAACAATCAAGTCTCTATTAAAAGGTTACAGTCTATCAATTGGAAATATTATTGAGTTAAGGTTCTTTTCCACTTGCGTAGTGATTGTGTGTATGTAAGTTACATCAATCTGGGAAATTATTCGGCAGACAAGTTAAGCGTAAAAGTAAATCGTTTTTACGAGATGGACAAATGTTTCGTTGGGAGGATGATAGAAGGAATTATATCACAGGAACATGCTATCTGATTTATGATAGCAGAACCACAACCTGGATTAACTTGTAGATGAAAAAGTTGAGTTAGTGTCAGTTGAGAAATATCCCTCAAATCGCTTTCCCCAAGCACATTAACTGATCACGATAATGTTCTCAATGGGACACCACTATCAACTTCCGTTTCCTGTTCAACAACCGATGTATCATAATGTTCCTCTAAAGTAATCATTATAACAGATTATCGTCATGAATAGTAGAACTGCGACTTGCTAATATTCAATTTCCAACATTTCCCAAGCTACGAGCCAATCCTGGTAGCAACGTCATAATATAACAATATCATTGTTCAAACTGCAGAATCCCCAAAGGAATTCGCAAGCCACAAAGATAAACTAATTAGCACAATACTTAGGAATGTTATATTCACAATGACCTAAACAATGACATGTGTTTCGCTGTATTATATCATAAATATATAATACAGAGGAAAACTAGCAACAGACAGCACATTAGACACTTAACATGACAAAATCCCAACGTCGCTCCAAACACCCAAACGAACAGACCTAACAGAGAATACAAAAACCATGATGTCTTCTAGTGCAATCAAATCCGGGACTCGAACATCTCATCCTAGATCGCAAAACAAGTCTTCACTGCACTCGATCATTGCGTCCCTAAAGACGGAGTGTACACCAAAATATCCGACCGTGACTCTATAAAACTTTCCTATGCTAACTCATTAATTATAGAGCATCATATTCATAGGATGCTCAAAATAACCCCTCAAAAATTGACTCTGACTCATATAACTAACCTACAAACAATGCTAATGCCACCCAATTAATGCATCAAAGGGATATTGACACGAAGTATGATACCAACCAACTGATAAGAGACAACGTCAATATCTACAATAATTAACCAACGCTTCAGACCAGCAACAATTTAAACAACAACACTAGCACACCCAGAAATAGTAATAATGATAATAGGATAACTATCACCAGGAATATACTGAATAAAATAAATTCATCTAGTGCTCACTGCACAAAAGCAAATAAAAAAGAACCAACCAATTATGCTCATGCAGAGACAGATCCAAATGTCCCTTGAACAATCAATGTATGACCAGAAATGTGGTGTATACTGTAGATGCCCCCTACGTATATATCGGTACATCGGCCGATATATTCAAATATCGATATCGCAACCACATTGCCAGCTTTCAAAAAATCATTAAATGGCTTGTAACTGCTTTCTTCCCACTTACTGTATCGAACATAACGCTTGGCACCCCTGATGTCTTTCTTAGAAGGAATAAATGAAATCAAACACAATTCAACAGTAGGCCCTGATAGGTTCACTGCTTGTGTTCTGAAGGTGTGTCGACACCAACTTCCATCTCCTCTTGCTAATCTGTGGAGGAACTCACTGGATGTTGGTTATATTCCTGAGAACTTTCTTTCCCAGTCTGCTGTCCCAGTTTTCAAAAAGAGAATCAAGTCCCTTGCAGTGGACTACTGGCCGATCTCGCTTACCTCTCATATCATCAAAGTATTTGAGAGGGTGGTGAGATCACGAATAACCCATTTTCTTGAAAGCATCAGACTGCTGAACCCCAACCAACATGGGTTCCGTAATGGAAGGAACTGCCTAATGCAGCTCCTGCATCACGTTGATGACATTTTGAGAGCTTTGTAAGACGGCTCGAATAATGATGTCATCTACCTTGATTTTAGCAAGGCCTTTGGCAGGATAGATCATAAGATCCTCTGGAAAAAAACTATCCAACATTGGTGTCTCTGGGAAGTTACTACAATAGATCGAGTGTCTCCTGACAAGCAGAACCCAACACGTTATAGTCGAAGGAGTAAAATGAAGCTCAGTCAAAGTCAGTAGTGGTGTTCCAAGAGGCACTGTGTTGAGCCCAATTATTTTCATCATCTATATCAATGACATTAGCGACATTATCAAGCAATGTAACATAAGAATCATTGCAGTTGATTCCAAGATAAAGAAGGTCATCAATGAATTGGGCGACCGAGCATGCCTTCAGTCATGGCTGTCATCTAATAAGGAGAAAAGAATATGCTGCTGAACGAGGACAAATTTCAGTCATTCCACTTTGGAAAAGAAGATACCCTGAAACTCCTATACTCCCTTCAGGTGAAACTCTCATAACATCCAACAATATCAGAGACTTGGGAGTAATCGTGGACAACAACATAAGCTGGGCAGCTCATATAAGCATCAAAGTTGAAATGGCCCGCAGAATGTGTTCCTGGATTCTCAGAACTTTCCAGCCTTGATATCCACACCATTATCCTTCTCTTCTATACTTTTGCCCGACCCCCACCTTAAATATTGTTGATTTCTGGTGAACCATAGATATGGATATCACAACCTTCATATGTGTATCTTGCCCGAAATCCCAAATACAGACAAATATTTATTTTTACTTTTTTTTTCTTTAATACATCCACGTTCACTCCTTTTTGGTGTCTGCGATTCTTAGGCTAGTATTCGAACAGTTACGGGCCTATCTACTCCAAAGTGTTACAGTAACGAGTTTGTGGACCAACAGATAGAGTTTGATGCTTGATAGCATGCTGCTATCATGTTCGGTCATCTGTATAGCATTCAATCTTTAAGTTTCATGATTGAACGCATATGCTCTTCCTTATCTATATTGCTCGTTCCGCCTGCCCGACTTTAGTCGTATAACACACAAGGCTGACATAGATT
>NC_142940.1:46172042-46179542 GCF_046866305.1 Octopus bimaculoides | reverse complement strand
TATAGTTATCACGTAAGCGCTTTAAATTTCTTTTAAAACGTTTTATTACATTTTAAATGCCTATCTTACAATTAACTGAATTAGAATAGAATAATGGTTTAATATGTTTGTTATAAGTAAGATCTAAGCTGTTAATATATGAAAGTGATAGAGATAATTGAATAACTGTAAACCTAGATTGGGTCTACCCTGTACGTAATGTGCATTACCATCCTTGCTATGGAACAGATGAATGTGAGGAAAGGAACTCAGAACAGATCATATATATTACTGCGAATCACAAAGCGAACAGTTAGAATATAGTACAAAAACTCCAGATTTAATGATCTTCTGGTGAATATCGAGACACGAGCATAAACTCCATGTAAAGTACTTCAGATAACCTATGAAAATTACGAAGAACAAATTTCAATATAAGTTGTTATGTTTATTACATCAGACATAGAAGATTGATACCTTTTTTGCCAAGTGACTATGCATTTACAATGATAAGTTACCATAGCCATGTTCTCTCAGAATACATATAATACACTAAACTTGAAACAAAAACAGCAGCTAACACTCTCTTAAACCACAGGCTGTTGTTTAAAAAGAAAATACGCTGTATGTTGCATTCTATGCAAAAGATTTCCTGGAGAATAATAGGATATACACGACGGGAACCCCCTGGTCTTCTCAATTAATGTTCACTTATGGCTGAAAAACAACGAAGAGCAATTACTGATCAGTGGATGTTATCGGAGTTTAAAATAACATTTTATATGCAATGTTGTTACTTCATCAGTAACAATATCATTGCTGCGTTAATTGGTAAGGCGATCTGAACTTCTACACACACACATATATATATATATATATATATATATATATATATATATATATATATATATATATATATATATATATATATATATATATATATATATATATATATATATCTTCTAAAACCTGAAACCTTAGTGTTGTATAAATGACGAGAAAATGAATATCATTTATAAAATTAGTTATATTTGTGGGACTGCAAATCTACTGAATACAAGTAGTAGGATTTAAATATTAATGTTGAGTATTACAACACTTTTAAATGAGAAGACCCTGAACATTGTGGCTGTCATAAAGATGCGATTATGTCTAAGAGCTCCAAGATCAAAATTTACTAGTAGGTGTCTTCGTGATTTCCGTAACCTACCAATTCGTTGCAATACTGAATAGTTATAAGACGTTACAAAAGTGATAACAGGTTAGGAGAGGTTAAATGAAGGCCAGGATGCAAACAAGAATATAACAGACAATGATCTCCTAAGGCATTCTCAACTGAAAACTGCTAGGCAAGCATCTAGCAGAGGATGTGCCTTAGACAAGAAACCTCTTGTTATGAATCTTAATATCAATTATGGTGCAAAAATGATGGTTTTATAGATATTTCAAAATTATGATGCTATGATGCTACCTGTTCCATTAACACTGAAATCCACTCTGAATCGGGGTAAAATTTGGAGACCCATTTACATTCCTTTAAGGGATCTTTAGAATCGTGATCTTGATAAAATAATCCAAGACAAACTTGCCTCGATGAAAACCAGCATGGCACGTGGTCCGTCTACCCTCTCTCTTTCTCTCTCTCTCTCTCTCTCTCTCTCTATCTCTATCTCTCTCTCTCTCTCTCTCTCTCTCTTTCCCTCTCTCTCTCTCTTTCCCTCTTTTTCTCTCTACATCCAGCTGAATCCAGTGGAAATAAAGACCTATCAAAGTCAGAGAACTACATGCATCATTGCCAAAATGCTCGAACGCATGTAACAGCATGGGCGTCAACATCTGTCCCATCCTATGAGAGAACCTCGAAACCCAGCACATTACCTTAAGAAATATCATTGATGAGTTGTAAACGGATAACTGACAGTAGTTCTGTGTTTCATTGATTTCAAAACGGTATCATGATGAAAATAGTTGAAACCTACGCTGTCTTTTCCGACTTGTTTCAGATAAAAAAAATTATGTAAGTATTTTACAAGAGTCAAAATTGCAATCCTGGAAGCAACAAGGAGGAAGTTGACATATTCTCGTCGCTTTCTTCTTCCTTATTGTCGCGGAAAACGCTCTAAATACGTGGAGCTATCGAACTGGGCAAGAGTCAGGTAGCAGCAGTCGTTAAAATAAATATTTAAATTCTCCTTCCCTAGAATGACAAACAATGAATTGGTTACTATTCTAAGTATGATATGGTCATAGAGGTGAATAAATTTTCGACATCACTGTTATGAAGAGTTTGAACTGTAAACTATCTGCGGTGGTACACATACCAGGTAAGGTATAAACACCTGATGAGAAATCACTACCAGGTGAGGTACACCCAACTTGACAATGTGCACCCAGTCAGGATACAAAAGACAGAATTATATAAAATAAAGAAAATAAAGAAGAATAAAATATATGATGCAAGCTGTAAACTCTCTTTCTCTCTCTCTCTCTCTCTCTCTCTCTCTCTCTCTCTCTCTCTTTATATACATACATATATATATATATATATATATATATATATATATATATATAATTTTGGTCATTATGCAACTCAACGCCAGCACATTGACAAAAATATGTCATTCATCATCAAATCCCAACGAGGTATACATTCTTAGATAGAAAACAACATCCACCAGCAACAATAACACAACTAGGGACACCATAACAAATAATGTAATTTTATAGATGGACAACTGTACTAGATAGATTAAAGACTGTTTCGAGCAATAGGGATATTTGCTATTATTATTACTGTTCATTTTTCCACTACTAAGAGAAGACCCACTCGTTATCAATTTTATCAACTGAATTACAGTAGCATATGATCTTTATCAGAAAAATATGTGAACTGATATTATAAACATTTCATTTGTTTCAATTTTTTGACATCTTATTCCAGGATGAAGAGGTCGTATCAAACGACCGAAACCGTTTATAGGTGGGTTATACACATATGAGTGGGTTCGATAACAGTGCCCTGGAATCCACTTACCTGTAAACGTGAAGCCCCCGACTATTTTTCCATCATAATGCAAACATTTATATAGTATGTGAAACACTCAGGAATTACCAACTGACACTAATAAGCAGAAAATATTGTAGTGATTTGGATTAAAGCCTGTATTGGTTGGCCAAAATCGTGGCTTCCTTCTTCCTGCTCTGCCATAGTAACCAAGTTTGTAGAGATACCTGACAGCTGATCTGTATTAAGTATATATATTTATACAATGTAGTAACACAGTTCTGTATAGAACAGCAACGTTATAGTGGCAAAACAATACCGTCTAGTATTTTTACTACTTATATCTTGTTTAGGGATTTTTGAAGTAGCTACTTTGCTCGTTACGAGATCAGCAGCTTTCTGCCGCATATCTGTTTATATATGATGAGTAACCAGCTGGAAAATACGTTTTCCTGGGGTTAAAATGTAGTAACACAGTTCTGTATAGAACAGCCATTTTATAATTATAAAGCAATGGACAATCAGAGCTGATGGATTATGAGAGAAACATAAACTCAGATAAATATCCCTTCCAATCTTCTCCAGTGATGAAATGAATAAATACGACTCTTCATTTATGGAAGATGAGGCTCCTTGACACACGGGTAAAATGACCCAAGATTTGTTGGATGAGAATGACATGACAAAGCTTCCATGGCGAAGCCAGTCACCAGATATGAAAACCTATTGAGCACCTCTGAGGTATAATGTACAGGACACCTCATAAAAACCACAAGAAAGCATCTTCAAATCTAGATCTTTTAATATCGCTGCATGAAACTTGGCAAGAAATTCTCCAAGAGAATATTCATTACGATGCCTTATTGAGTCCTTGAATTAAAAAATGCAAGGGGCATGTCTACTAGATATTAAATATTCACATTATAACAATTAATAAAAAATTTGAGTGTATAATTTCAGATTTAAATAGATCTTAACGATCATTAGGGTGTCTATTTACTTCTGCCATGTTTGTGTATATATAGACACAGACGCACACACACGCACTCACACACACGCGTGCACACACACACACACACATACACACATACACACATACACAAAAAGTTACCTTCTCAGTCATGCTGACAGCTAAGAGCCGGTTTCCCAGTTTCATGGCGTATAAATTCACCACCTGCACGGGACGCTGGTCCGTCGCAACATTACTCATCTTTGCTAGTCTACCTCTTTACTGAGTCGACTGGAGCAACGTGAAATGAAATGTTTTTCGCAAGAACACAGCGCGTCGCCCGGTCCAGGAATCGAAACCACGATCTTACGACCCTAAATACTAAGCCTTACGCCTCCACACACACACATATATGTTTGTTAGAAAAGAACCTTTCGCAAATAAGAAAATAGATGTTGGACGAAAATGGTGCATCATCACAGTGATTCTACAAATTTGTCTGGGCGCATCAAGTTCAACCGACAGGGTGATGCGGGTGGCTGCGATTGAAATAATACTAAATTTGGTAGGGGTAGATTAATTATTTTGGAATCCGTGTATCTGGTTGTCAATGGTGAACTAATGTCGAAGGAAAGAGAATGGGCCGCACACACAGACACACAGACCACACGCAAATACACAGTCGCAGACATATATGCGTGCGTTTCTGTCTACAAACATACGCACATACACATACATATATATATATTCATATGCATGTATTTGTCTATCTATCTCTCTCTCTCTCTCTCTATATATATATATATATATATATATATATATATATATATATATATATATATATATATATATATATATATGTATATATATATATATATACAAATATATGCATATATATATATATATGTATATATATATATATATATATATATATATATATATATATATATATATATATATATATAAATATATGCATATATATATATATATATATAGAGAGAGAGAGAGAGAGAGAGAGAGAGAAAGAAAAAGAGAGAGAGAGAAAGAGATAGAGATAGAGAAAGAGAGAGAGAGAGAGAAGGAGAGAGATAGAGAGAGAGAGAGAGAGAGAGAGAGAGAGAGAGACGTAGATGCGTGTGAGTACATGATTGTTTTACTTTGAATATCTGTATGTAGATTAGTTGACCTATTGACTTTTATACGTGATGACAATTATATTAATATTATTGTTAATATCATTATTACCAAATAATTATCAAGAGAAATAATTAATAAGGTTGGATTTGGCCGACGCTCAAATTTACGTTAATCAACATTAGCGCGTCTGGTAAAAGTCATAGCTTCCCCGCTTTTGCTTATGCCTGATGTTCGAGACTAAACGGTGACAAAATGTGACACGCGAACAAGCAACGTTGAGTTTGTGCCATTCTAATTCCAGAACTCTTTAGTAACAGTATTGTTTCATACTCATTTGTTATTTTATTCAAAGGTGATTGGCTTTAAGCCGTAGGGTTCTAAATTTTTGCAAACGTACATTCATTCTGTATTCACTTTAGTTATGCTTGATATTTTCGATCACTTTTTCAAAATATGTAGGTAGTTATTTTCTTGTATTTAGTCGTAAAATGTAAACACCATCGGAAGAAAGTGTGTCATGTGAATGATAAATAAAATAAAATTTAATATATAGGATTTTTCACACAAATAGTATAGAATGCATCTTGATTCTCTCGTCACACTGCCAATTGAGACCGTAAATTGGGAAATGCCTTTTTGATGTTAAATTTTCATAATAATTTAGGAGGGGAAAGAGAGACTTGAAGATGAACCGAGGTCTGACGTCTTGCAACAGCCAGCACTGAGGAAAACGTCGATCGTGTTCACGTGCTGATGGATGACAGGTCCTTGGCGCTAAATCAATAGCCTATACTATTAGCACGTCCCGCGCGATGGTTTAGAGTATTGTATGCAATGAACTTGACATGATGAACGTTTCTGCCTGATGGGTGCTTTCTGACACCTGATTAAAAGCACACAAGGCTGACCACATCACAGGAAAATCAGAAATTGTTTCAAGTAAATCCAGTTGGTTTCCTTGAAAGTTCCCTAAGGCAGGATGAGTTTTGGTCTCATCACTTTGACAATTCATGCGGCGTAAACACCCTTCCTTATCTGCCCTACAGAACACCATGGTTGTTTCATCAGCAGGGAAGAGGACGACTTTAGATTTTGGAATCCAAAAGGCACTGTTTTTATTGACAATGTTCAAAATGGCAACACCACCAACGGAGAGTGCTATGCAAACTAAATGAGACAGGTACGAAAGATCAAAGGCCCAGAAAACCTGAAGAAAGGTATCTCGTTTTATCAGGACGATGCCCCAGCGCACTAGTTCTTGATTTCAATGGCTGCTATCCTACCGATTTAGCCCAACTGGCTATAACCTGTGCCTCAACATGAATAACACTTGGCTGGCAACTAGTATCGCAATGATGAGGATGTCATATTTGCTGGTGATAACGCTTTGACCAAAGGGATGAAACTTTTTCATCAATGAGGTCCAAGCACTGCAACACTGATGGAAGAAGTGTGCGGACCTTAAGGAAAATAAACTTCATTTTCATATTCCATGAGAATGTCTTAGTCAGCCTATAAACTTTTCAGCCGACCTTCGTATATGGTTTTCCTCTCTATCTTTCAACCTGTTTCTTTTTTTTTTTTTTGTTCCATTTCTTTCTTGCTTTCAATTTTTTATTATATATCATTCCTCGGATGAAATGAAATTTTCATCAATGTTGTCATCATTATCATATGTACAAATGCATATGGACATAAAACTTACTCCTATGTAGGGGACGGGACAAATAACATTTCTTCCGTATAGACACGCTAATGTTAGCCCATTCAGATATACAGTTCAGACTATGTTAGTTATTCTCTGGAATAACACCAATGCACTGTAGAAAACGTATGCGTATAGGCTTAGAGATATTTTTTCCAGCCTGCATATTTTGTAACCCTCCTATTACCTCACAACACACGCGCACACACATGCTATAAACACCAGTACACATAAGCACTCATACACAAACATACGCATATATTCGTGCATGAACTCAGCCCCAATTACCCAACCTGCATTAATGTATGACATCCATAAAATTCAGCAGTTCGATATGAAAGTTTAACTACGTGAGGAAAACGATTTTCTTCCATTCATTTCTGACTTTGTTTTACTTATATATATGTATACATGTGTGTGAGCATGTGTGTGTGTGTGTGTGTGTGTGTGTGTGTGTGTGTGTGTGTGTGTGTGTGTGTGCATGTGCCTGCGTGTGGGTGTATGTGTGTGTGTGTATGCTTCATTTGTTCACTTTTTCATGTTTTACATCCGAATAATATTTTTTTTCAGCGAGTGGTTGATAGTTTGAAGTTTAGGATTTCCATGCGTGTATGTGTTGGAAAACAGGCATGTAAGAATGTGTGTGTATATATATATATATATATACTGTTTGCATGTGCGTGAGTAGTGACGGAGTGTCTGTTTATATGTGCGTGTTTGTGTCTT
>NC_142940.1:46139542-46164542 GCF_046866305.1 Octopus bimaculoides | reverse complement strand
AAGCCATGTGATCGATTGTTTCTATCGTTTTGCTGATACAGAACAGTCTTCCTGGTGATGACACCAGAGATCCATCTGAAACATAATCTTCAATCCGTTGACCAACATTTTAAACGAAACAGAAATTAATGGAAACGGTGATAATCCCTTGTTGTAAATCCGTTGTCAAAGAATTCTTAGGAATCTAAATAATCTGGCGCCATTTCCACAGTGACCTGATTGAAGTATTTATCAATAATGATGAATATTGAATGAATACTAACTATTAGATTCCCCTTTTGTTTTTGCTTCTTTTTTTTTTTGTATAGTCTTCTGTTATTACAGACTGATTACAAAGTGACAAATTCTTGCGACTCTTTATGCACTGAGTTCAAATTCTGGCGATTCCGAGTTAACCTCTTATCCTTACAGTTTCGATAAAATAAAGTAGCAGTCATCTACTGAAATCAATGTACTCGTTTTTTCTCCTCCCCTCAAAATATTAGGTTGGCAACTAAGTTCCTGCGGTTTTTTTTTTTAATTCTGGAATTTATTGCGTTTTTAAATTTTGGAATCTATTTTTTTTTTTTCGGGAATTCTACTTTTTGAATTATTTTGGAATCTATTTTGTTTTGTTTATCTTTTTTCCAGTTAAATTTAGTTAATTTGTGTTTACTTTTAGATCATTAAAATGGAATGTCAAGTTAAGACAAACGAGCATTTTCGACACCTCTATATATTGTGAAACTTAATTTAATTTTAATTTTTATAAATTTAATTAAATTGAAATTTTACCTATAAATTGGGATTTTTATCCCTAATATTATTATCATAATTATATATATATATATATATATATATATATATATATATATATATATATATATAGTCACAATGAGGATATTCCAAACTTATAGGGATATTTATCCAAGATACACTGGTTTAATATATAATATTTTGAAGAAATAATTCTACAATGAATATAATATATAGAATATTGTAAGATATTCAAACCTTTTTATCGAGTTAGAAAACAGAGATCTAATGGATACAAATTAATTAAGCAATTAATGTTGATTAATTAATAAATTCATTAGTATCCATAAGATCTCTTTGCTTTCTAAATCGATATATATATATATATATATATATATATATATATACAATTAAACCTTGGGAGAGGCATTATGCCGGTAATAAACACACGCACTGGTTCTGTCCTTTATTAATTTATATAGTTTTTTGTTAAATTATTTCATTGCACTCTTGCAATCTCTTCAGTAACTTGTCTCTCCACTTCCATTTATTTTGAATATATGATCTGGCGTTGTTTTGGCGTTGTTTCGAAACTGTTTGGTATGAGCATGTGAGTGTGTGCAAGCTCGTATGTGTGCACGCTCGTATGTGTGCACGCACTTATGTGTTCGTGCTTATATGTAAGTATGTGCGTCCATATGTGTGTTTGTAACAATTTCGTTTATATCAGATCAGATAGAGACTTTTTAATTAATTTATTTACGTTCATATTCCGCATCATATGTGTGAACAACACATGCAACCACGGGCAATTGTAAGGCCCTCATCTACGTGTATTTGGTGTTTAAAATTGGTTGCGTTTCAGTTATGAGGACCGACTCCTGTATTTGTCGCAAAGATGCGTCACCGGGGTGTCTAGACAGGATTTCTATGTTAATTCTGTCCAGTACACCACCATGTTGTTCTTTGGCATGCTGGTAGAGCACCGAGGTTTGTTTTTGATTATTATAGTCCCTCCAATGTTCGTTTACACGCTCAGCCAAACTTCTTGCCGTCTCACCTATGTATGTGGTGTTTCTGTTTTTACACTCACCATCCATACAGCTTATTTTGTAGACTACATTTCTGGCTTTGCAGTTGGCACCAGGACTATTTTTGCACACAATGCAACTCTCCTCAACACACCTTGTTCTTCTGAAGGGATATGTTTTACATATTATTGATCTAATTGATCTCCCTGGTTTTTCTATAACATTTATCCTCAACTTGGTACTTTTGAGGATTTTTCGAAATCTGCGGGCCAGTTCTCCGTGTGGCGTGGCGTCCACAAACATTACACAAACTTTGCATCATCCAACAACGACATTCCTACACTCTATGGGTTACGAAAAGACCATAAACCCATTGCAGACCCTATCATGGGCCCACCATGTCGACCGATTTGTGGTGCCAATATTGCCAGCAATTATAGGCTGTCATTCTTCCTCTCACAGATATTAAGACCACACATTGAGATGTCTCCTGATGTTTGTGAAAGCACTGAGGACCTCCTCAGCAGAGTCAATGAATGTAACTGCTCCCATGACCTGACAGATTGTATTATAGGCAGTATGGATGTAGTATCTCTCTATCCATCCATTGACATTGACTTTGCCGTAGAGAGATGTGTTGAAATTATTTCGGTAAGTGAAGTAACCTTCCGTGAAGTGAACACGAGGGAACTAGGCCTCCTCCTAAAGCTCGTTTATAATAATGAATACTTAGATCACCACGACCTAACTAGATTCTGCCCCACCAGGTCAGGACGAGGTAGACCACATACGATCACATCAGCTGCTAGAAAAACCACCGCAGAGCGTTGGAAGGGATGGAATACACCCACCCACGACCCAGAGGATAATATCCAAACACGAAAAATGGTTGCACATGCTGTAGGTGCAAGTCTGAAGACCACCCTGCAGAACCATATAGTTAAATTCAATGAAAAACTATACATGCAGGTCCAGGGAGCGGCTATTGGTGTCAGTGTGGCCGGAGACGTGGCAAGCCTATTCATGACCTGGTGGGACAAAAAGCTGAAAACAACTCTCGAAGAACACTCAATAACACTCAAACTATACGGGAGATATGTGGATGACATTAACATCGTAGTCAAAACACCATCAAACATTCAGACTGAAGAGAACGAGAAGATCGTGATGGAAAACATCCAGAATATAGCTAATACAATACACCAGAGCATCAAAGTAACAATAGATTACCCAACAAGACACCTAAACATGAGACTCCCAGTACTTGACACAGAACTTTGGCTAGAAATAATTAATGACAAAGTTCAAATCCTCCACTCACATTATATGAATCCTATATCTTCAAAGTATGTTATCCATAAGAATTCGGCTCTATCACACAGTGTGAAAATCAATATATTAGTAGCCGATTTGGTTAGAATAATGAAAAACATATCCCCCCCTGTGCGGTCCATGGGAGGGGCAAAAACATATTCAAGACTTCATGCATCGCATGCAATTTTCGGGATACAGCCAGAAAGATAGAATCCGGGTATACAGAGGAGCTAACAAGAAATTTGAGGAGATTGTTGTCAAAGATACAAATGGAACACAACCTAGATACCGTAACAAACAGTGGAATAGACTACAAAGGATTAGTAACAAAACAAACAAAAAGACCACGTGGTACAATACCGACAAGTTCCAGGGAGTAATGTTTGTGGACGCCACGCCACACGGAGAACTGGCCCGCAGATTTCGAAAAATCCTCAAAAGTACCAAGTTGAGGATAAATGTTATAGAAAAACCAGGGAGATCAATTAGATCAATAATATGTAAAACATATCCCTTCAGAAGAACAAGGTGTGTTGAGGAGAGTTGAATTGTGTGCAAAAATAGTCCTGGTGCCAACTGCAAAGCCAGAAATGTAGTCTACAAAGTAAGCTGTATGGATGGTGAGTGTAAAAACAGAAACACCACATACATAGGTGAGACGGCAAGAAGTTTGGCTGAGCGTGTAAACGAACATTGGAGGGACTATAATAATCAAAAACAAACCTCGGTGCTCTACCAGCATGCCAAAGAACAACATGGTGGTGTACTGGACAGAATTAACATAGAAATCCTGTCTAGACACCCCGGTGACGCATCTTTGCGACAAATACAGGAGTCGGTCCTCATAACTGAAACGCAACCAATTTTAAACACCAAATACACGTAGATGAGGGCCTTACAATTGCCCGTGGTTGCATGTGTTGTTCACACATATGATGCGGAATATGAACGTAAATAAATTAATTAAAAAGTCTCTATCTGATCTGATATAAACGAAATTGTTACAAACACACATATGGACGCACATACTTACATATAAGCACGAACACATAAGTGCGTGCACACATATGAGCGTGCACACATACGAGCTTGCACACACTCACATGCTCATACCAAACAGTTTCGAAACAACGCCAAAACAACGCCAGATCATATATTCAAAATAAATGGAAGTGGAGAGACAAGTTACTGAAGAGATTGCAAGAGTGCAATGAAATAATTTAACAAAAAACTATATAAATTAATAAAGGACTGAACCAGTGCGTGTGTTTATTACCGGCATAATGCCTCTCCCAAGGTTTAATTGTATTTCTTTCAACACACGTATCCACATCAAGAATCTTGCACACGAAATACACATACGAAATATATATATATATATATATATATATATATATACATAGTTAAGGGATCAGCAATAGTTGCTTCACCACATACCGAAGTTCAGAAATAGCAGCTGATCCCTTAGCTATGTTTATAAATTTATAAGAACTTCTAAATAAGTTCTTCACCGATAATGGTGTTTATATACCGAAGTGCTTGGTAAAAGTTATTAATTATTAATTTATTAATAAATTAATATTCCTTTACCCTTTTATTTGTATATATACATACATATATATAGCCTTAAGGTTAGGGTTAAGGTTATGTCTGTATACATATATATATATATATATATATATATATATATATATATATATATATATATATATATATATATATATATATATATATATATATACAGACACGCACACGCACATACACACACACACACACACACACACACACATAAATCTACAACAAAATATATAAATAAACATGTTTTTCTGTTTGAATATCTGTAAAAATATAACTGAAGACTGCGAATAACTATGCTATTGAGACCCAACCTTGTTTTGTATATAGCGTTATATAGCGTTACGTGGAGGAATAGCATGTAACTGTCCTACATCAAAAGAGCCGAGAAGGAATGGGAAGGACTATTTTCCATAATCCTGAGTAAAACTATGTCGGGTTATTGAATTTCTCACTTAAAATGGATGCTTCTAAATCGATATGAGTAGACTGTAGGACACAAGTTCCGGAACCGACTATTACAATTTTATATACATATATATATATATATATATATATATATATATGTGTGTGTGTGTGTGTGTGTGTGTGTGTGTGTGTGTGTGTGTGTGTGTGTGTGTGTGTGTGTGTGTGTGTGTGTGTGTGTGTGTGTGTGTGTGTACGTGCGTGTGTGTTTCTGTGTGTGTATAGGTATTATGTATATGTTGACAGAGAGGGTAAGAACGAGAGTGAAATACGGCTTTCAGTAGAGTAGGATATATATACATATATATATAATATATATATAATATATATATATATATATATATATATATATATATATATATATATATATATATATATACATATATATATATAGAGAGAGAGAGTTGGAATGAGAGAGAGGGGGATGGAGAGAGAAAGAGAGAGGGAGAGAGACCGGGTGATACAGATAAATATGCACAAAGTGACAAAAGAGACAGGTGCTTCATGAGAGATGTAGGAGGAGGGTGATATGTTACTTCATTATCCAATGTCGAGACATTGAAAATCAATTCAGTTAGAATGCAACGTTCAGTCGTTGATACAGCGTTCTAAGTATATGAAAACGCGGTAAGTAGGTGACAATTTGACACCTTACAAGATTTCTGAGTTTATATGTAATAACGCAATACGAACAACGAGTTGTGCTTGTGTGTGCGGAGATGAATATTTGTATGTATGCATATATATACATATATAAAGAGAGGGAGAGAGAGAGAGAGAGAGAGAGAGGGAGAGAGAGAGAGGGAGAGAGAGAGAGAGAGAGAGAGAGAGAGAGAGAGAGAGAGAGAGAGAGAGAGAATGATAGAAAGGTAGTAGAAACATATTGAAGAACTGGTAGAATGAAAATTTAAGATACACAGAAACATTTTATAAAGTATATGTACACACACACCCTCAAACACCCACACACTCATATATATATACACGCACACAGACATACATATATACATACATATACATATATATATATAATTTTGGAGCAAGGCCAGAAAGTTCAATGGAGTGGGCTAGTCGATTACATCGACCGCAGTGCTCAACTGGTACTCACGCGGAATTTGAACTCAGAACGTAAAGGGAGACGAAATGCCGCTAATTATTTTGCTCGGCTTGCTAAAGATTATGCCAGTTAACCTCCTACACATACATTATATTAAGATAGAACTGTCTAAATATTCCTATACAAGCTCACTGATAAATATATATGATGGAAAATGACAATGGCTTTGGGGTTTCGGATAGCTAGTTTTGTCCAAACGGTACCGGCTTGAAAGATGCCGAAACCATTGCCATTTTTTTTTAAAGAAGCCATAAATATGTATTTCAAATTATGGTAGAAGGCCAGCAATTTGGAAGGTGGTGTAAGTCGATTTACTACTAATTATTTTACCCGGCGTGCTAACGATTCTGCCAGCTGGTCACTTTCGTTCAAATTAATATTAAATTGTCTGCATATGCAAATTCACATAAGCAGACATTTATATATACGCGGTCTGTCTCAAAAGTAACGGGATAGGGTGTGCTGTGTGAGTTATAGTAGAAAGAGGGATAAGCGGATTGTGTTATCATCTAACATGATATCATGGAAGTATGTAATTATAATCTTAGCTTTTTCAACATACTTTTGTTTGCACCTCTTCTTGTTCAGACCGTTCAGCTATGAGTTCTGAGGAACGAACGATGAACACCGAGCAACGAATCAACCTGAATAGATCCTGCAGCGTTTGTTTTGCTCAGTGCCCGAGAAGAGACGAGAGTCGTGCCAGGACAAATCGTGGCTGCTTCACCAGAGCTACGCATCTGCTGACATCGCCTTACTAGAACAACCTCCCTAAACATACAAGAAAACTTCTCACATCAACTTTAGTTGATTACGTCGAGAAAGATGAAAGATATTTAAAAGTGTTTAAGGAATAATCAATTTTAGGGTACAAGACAACTAAAGAACGACGTATTAGATATTGAAAGAAGACTCTCAATACGCAGTTTGCTGAAACATGGTATTGTAGACATCTAACAGGAGAATGAATCAATAATATATGGTAACTTAAGCCGACCTAAAAGGACACATTTGTATTTTTATGAACAAATATCATAAACATGTATTTAACTTTGTACGTGTGCATATACATACATAAATACGTATGTATATATAACACCGGGATAACTTTAACAAAATATATTTTGTTTCCTCTAATTGCTTGTTACTAAAATTTCTTACAGAATTGTGTAATCTGGTGTTAAAATTAAGAATTATATTTATAATTTTATAATTTATATTTATAAAGAAAAATTTGTAAACATAATTTTGATTATCAACTCAAAGAAAGAATTTGTCAACTTCTTCAAATTCCAGTACAACAAACATTTTTGCAAGATGTGAAAACTTTTGTAAGTTCCTAAAGAGCTTCTTGCATAAATGGTACAAGCTGTTGTTGAAATATGATGCTAATATAACTAGTTAATAATTTTCTATTGAAGTGTTTTTATAACGTTGGTATCTTTGTAAAAAACTTGTATGACATCATGACATGTCCCTCGTTTGATTATCCAGCGGCGTTACTTTTAACGCCATTCAGAGTAACCCCGTTCATTGTTTCTGGCAGTAAGCAAGCTGCTACCACCCACAATTCCACACTTCAACCGCATGACGTGGCATTCTATGGGCGTCTTAAAAAAAGGTTGGAGAAAAATATTAAATGATCGGATGGCTTATGGCAGGAAGAACTCAAAGACCTTAACTAAAGCTGCTTTCTCTGCTCTATTCAC
This sequence comes from Octopus bimaculoides, assembly GCF_046866305.1. Taxonomy (NCBI): domain Eukaryota; kingdom Metazoa; phylum Mollusca; class Cephalopoda; order Octopoda; family Octopodidae; genus Octopus; species Octopus bimaculoides. The sequence goes on along the minus strand of NC_142940.1, from coordinate 46,156,596 downwards.
ACAGCTGCATGCTGCTCTCTTTCCTGGTGGTATAACTCGCAGCAATAATCTAGTAAGTGGGTTCCTGAAATGTGGAATTCACCCTTTTCATCCAGACAAATGTTTGGATTAGCTACCGTGTTTCGGATGTTGTGTTTGGAATGCTAAAGTCAATGAGAGCAGTGAATGAGAGCAGACCAAACAAGAGACGAAAGAAGTTGAACGTTACCTCTGGCAAAAGTATAAGTGCTGAGAACATCAGTGCTTCTTTTGCATATGTTGCAGAATACATATAGAAGGCAAAATAAAGCATGAACAAGTTTTCCTAAATATTATATGAAAAATCTGTCCTCCATTTGCAATTTTGTATTTCTTCTTTTATACTTCACACTCACATATATAAATATATGTGTGTGTCTGTCTGTATATATATATATATATATATATATATATATATATATATATATATATATATATATATATATATATATATATATATATATATATATATATATATATATATATATATAATACATATATATATATATATATATATATATATATATATATATAATACATATATATATAATAATATATATATATATTCATATAATATATATATATATATGTATGTATCTTTTTTTTGTTGCATAAATACGTGATAACAATATACGTTTATAATTTACGTCTATATATCCTTTTAGGTTAGCTGATAAGACTATATTTTATTGATTCGTTCTCCTGCTACATATTTACAATACGATAACTGCCTAATTGCGCGTATCGACAGATTGATTTCTATATAATTTTACTTCAGTACGAAGTAATACTTCGTACTTGATTAAAATTATACAGAAGCACTCTTTGTCTAGTAGCCAAAAATCAATAGACTCTTCCAGACTTTTAAATACCTTTATCTTTCTCGATGCAATCGACGAATATTGTAACCTGTTTAACACCTTTAAACTTAATGTGTGAATTTTTCTAGAAGCAAAAATATTTTAATTACAACAGCTTCAACGTCTGAAAATTATCTTTGATGTTCAATTTATAAACGTATAAAAATCAGTCCCAAAAAGGCATAGATGTGCAATAAAGATATGTACAGAATACAAACATAAATAGATTGAAGTTATATGCATGTGTGTACGCAAGGATGTGTACATCAACTCACACTCTCAAACACACGCATATGGATTCAGACAGATTTATAGATGATGTTTACCTAATCATAAACACCACTAAAGTTTATTTAAACTTTTATCTCTTAACTAAGACATGCGTATGTACACACACACAAACACTTACATGTATATATGTATGTATATATACATTACATACTAATACTGGTATATACACGTTTCGTGTGTATATGTAGTGCATGCGTGTGGAGGTTTGGTATACGTGAGCTTGATTTAAAACAGAATATCTGAAATAAAATTTTATTGAGAGTAGGCATTTATTGCAATCCATACAGAATTGTTAATATTTCATTAAACAACTTCTCGATTATACATATATCTAATTAATTCTATATCAGATATTACTATGTGCAGATTTCTCCCAATTGATCAATAGTGCATTTATGTTTAGTCCCTGTGAGAAATGTTATGCACACAACTTTTATGTTGTCAAATGAAAGTTACTGACTTTAAAGTTTACCTGTCGATAGAGCAACACAAATGCTTGCTACAACACCGGTACCCTTCACTTGTTTCAGTCATTGGACTGTGATCATTTGTCTTAAATGGTTTTAGATGAAAGAACCCATTATTTCTGAAGCATGGTGCTCATTCTCTCAATGTTTATTGTGAAACAGCTATGTTACAAGGACGTAAAGAAACCACAGGGTGGTGTGGGAAAAGTAGAAACACACACACATATATCCATACACACATACACGCAAACACATATACATACACATATATATATATATATATATATATATATATATATATATATATATATATATATATACCAAAGGGCATGGCTCAGTGTTTAGAGCATCGGGCTCACAATCATGAGGTAGTGAGTTTGGATGCCGGGCAGGGCTTTGTGTTGTGCTGTTGAGCAAGACGCTTTACTTCACGTTGCTCCAGTTCCCACAGCTGTAGAAATGAGTTGCGGCGTCATTGGTGTCATAGTGTATCGGCTTTTGCGTTTCGATTGGACAACATCGGCGGTATGGAGAGTGGGAGACTGATAGGCATAGGTAACTGCTGGTCTTCCATATTCAACCTTACCGAGACTTGTGCCGCGGAGGGGAACGTTCTAGGTGCAATCCCATGATCTTTCATAACTGGAGAGGGCCTTTACCCATTACTCTGTTACACACACACACACACAGATATATATATATATATATATATATATATATATATATATATATATATATATATATATATATATATATATATATATATATATATATATATATATATATGGCGATATTCTTTCAGTTTCCACCTACCAAATCTATTCATAACGCTTTGGTTGGTTGAAGCCTATAGTACAAAATATTTATGCCAAGAGCCTGAACCCGTTACGGTGTGGTTGGCAAGCGAGTTTCTTATCACACACACACATGTCTTCGACTAGCCATGCCTGCACCTAACCATGCCTGAAAACAAAATCTTATTTGAGGTCTGCTCCACATCTGTCCCGAAGATCTTTGATGTTGCAGGAGTTAGCCTCAACCTCAAAGAAATCACAGCCAAATGCTTCTGAAATCCTTCTGCATCGTTTTCGTTAATACAAAGTATATGGATGTTGTTCATGTACCTGCACACCGCCTGAGGAATATACGGATCTCACTGCCGGAAATCTTTTCCTCATATGTGTGCTCGATAATGGATGACCTGAGGTTAAAAAGCAGTGACAACAATTATACATTTTTTGTTTTTACATGGTTCCTATACTAAATGCATCTCTGTACCGTGTCTGTTTAGGTGATCACTGGATGATGCCGACAGCGACATCCTGTCTAATAAGTATTAGATAACCGGAAAGTTTCACATTTCCTTTATCTTGACATTGGCTGATTGACTTGTAAGAGAGCCAAATAAACGCTGACTCAACAAACGTAGTAACTGAAAGTGTTAAGAGATGAATCACCCGGATACAACATTAACTAGACCTAAAGAAAGTGAGTAATTAAAGCAGACGATGTGATAGACGTTTAATTAGTGGAGCTGTGAAAGAAAATGGTTACATTACAATTAATTTCAATGTGCTTGAGGACAAATGCAGACACAGTAAAAAAAAAACAAAGAAAAAGATCGAAAAGTATAAAAAGGAAACCGCGGCAATGATTTTACATATGCGTCAAAATTTATGAAATAAATTTTTCGTATTTCAAGAATATTATGATTTATAAGTAAATAATTGTTTTACAATAATATAAAATTATGATAAATAATTAAGATGACTTTCTAAAAATATAAAATTTAAATATTATATGATTTAATTTAATGACAAATATAAATAAATAATTGCGCTTAAAACCTGAAAACAATTACGTACCAAAGCACTTTCAAATGTATTTTGTAGAAAGAAAGAATTTTTACACACTGAAGTATAATACCGGAATACAATAAATAAATTTTTAAAATACTTGAAAGTGACATACGTATAGCTTTGTGATATAAAAGCTCTTTTTGCAACTATGTGGTTTGGGGTTCAGTCCCACTGCGATGCAACTAGGCCAATTGTCTTCTACTGTAGCTTAGGGCCACCAAATGCCTTGCTAGTGAGTCTGGTAGACGGAAACTGTGTAGAAGCCCATCGTATACATACGCAAACACTCGTTCTCATACATATATATATATTTGTGTGTGCGTCTGTGTTTGTCTTTTTCTCCACCAGCGCTTGAGAACTTATGCCTTCTTTAAGTCTTCGTAATATAGCGGTTCGGGAAAAGAGAGCGAAATAATGAGAACCAGATTTTGAAATAAAAACTGGGAATGATTTCTTCGAAGAATACTCCAGAGTGGTCGCAATACACTGATAGAAACAAGTAAAATGTAAAAGCATTGCGACTGTAAAACACCTGAATTATCTTCATATAGGAAATATTTTTAATCGATTGTTTTGATGCTTCTAGCACGTCACAATCGTTAGAGTGTCCGACAAAATGTCTCGTGGTGTTTATTCAGGTTCTTCATACTTTGAATTGAGGCCTAGCAGCATTTAACTTTGCTTACATCTTTGGTTACAACTTTGCTTACAGAGAATTACAAAAGTACTGGGTCGTTGTAATTAACTAACCCCAATTTCAGAAAAATTGATAGACATCAGCTCAGAAAAAATTATTTAGTGGGCGTGTTTAGTTTATTATAGGCATGGAATATTTTTGGTGCGACATACCGTAGTATCCGTTGCTTACGCTGTGAAATGACCTGATCTGAGTAATGCATATTGTTAGGGCTTAGGGGGAATTCAAATCTCGAGCTGCCAAAAGTTTTTCAATATCGAAGTAATAAGCCTCAGGATTAATTTAAAGTTATCGTACCTTACATAAATATAGCTTTGTAAATAACCTACTTTCTGTTCAATAATTAAAAACAAAAAGTATTTGCTATTTGTAAAATACTTGTTTTCCAGCTCTAATGCAGTAATCTTAGTTGTTGTTATATAAACCGTTAGGAATTCTGACTGACTAAGTGAAACGATAAATGAAATGCGTTCCAGCCGTGGCCACAATCATCGATGTTTTGCATAAAGTAATGTATCTCGAATAACATAAAACAGTCTATTCTTTTCATGTTGGTAGACAGTGGAGTAAGCGAAATTTGGTTTCTGTTGTATGAGCTCGAATAAAGACAAAGAGACCTGCCCGTTTGACTTTTAAACTTGTGAGCATTCAAAAGGAAATTTACTTAGACATTTATTTGCAGTATGCATATACCTGTGTACTTGCATGTGTGTGTGTGTGTGTGTGTGTGTGTGTGTGTGTGTGTGTGTTTGTGTGTGTATTGCGTGTGATCGGGGTGGGGCTGTATATTCATATAGTTAGATCTGCGCGCTTCCAATATTCTATCGGTAAACAATAAATAAAGCATAATAATAGTTGTCGATTAAATATTTCGCAACCTTAGCTATTATTCACACCAACATATACAAAATGTGAACTGGGTCGATAGCTCGATATCCAATATTATTAATTATGATTGATTGATCCTGAACTCAAACCTGTGCAAGCATTCAACCGCGTGCACACTTCTCACTCACCCACAAACACACAAACACACACACACGCACGCACAAACCCATATACACACACGCACACATACAAACACATTCTCACATATATATGTCTCTCTGTTTCAGTCTCTCTCTCTCCCTCTCTTCCTCTCTGTATATATATATATATATGTGTGTGTGTGTGTGTGTGTGTGTGTGTGTGTCTGTGTGTGTGTATCTGTGTGTCTGTATGTGTGCGTGTGTGTTTGAGTGTTTATGTGCGTGAGTGTTTGTGTGTGTACGTATATAGATACGCATAAATACATATGCGCGTGTATATCAAACATGTGTGTGTGTACATAAATGTCCATATTTATATACTAAAATAGAATATATGCATTTAAGATATATTCTTATGAGATATACGTGTATAAAGTATATATATATATATATATATATATATATATATATATATATAAAGAGAGAGAGAGAGAGAGAGAGAGAGAGAGAGAGATAGATAGATGTGTACGATACACACAATTAAACATATACACAAGGAGAAACAAATGAAGATACGGATGAAGATAAGTATATACATATATACATATATATGCATATAAACGTTCGTATATACACACACACACAGATATATATATACACACACATGCGCACATACCCCTACATATACATACGTGTATGTAAGTGTGTTTGTGTTTGTGGGGTGTATGCTGCCCCTTCAATATACTGTCGCAACTGTAGATAAATTTAACAAAGTATGGCTATTTGAATTGTGAAAAATTCTTCGAGTTTTGTTCAATAACGAAACTATTATTGGAACGAAGAGTCAAGACGTCTGATCAATAACTATAGTTATTGTTTACCGCGAAAAATCTTGGCATGTTATCACACAAACATCGATTTTTGAAGACGAGAAAATACGCCAATTACTGCACAGGATGAGTTGTTGTCATTTGGAGTAACAATAATATAATTTTGGTGTTTATGTTGTCATCGTCTTTAAGACTCAATGGTTTTCTGTATTTATATGTTTCACTCGAACCTGTAATTTCTGAATTATTATCAAATAATATATATATAGACTCTTCTTTCTTTTATCGTCTTGTCTGGGCGCAAGGACACTTGCAGGAAGAGAGAAGACAACAAAGATGAGGGAGAAAGAAAGAATGAGAGAGGTTACTGATGATTATATTGCTTGCAGTCCATTACTGAATTACTTGTTTTTTTTTTGTTTTTTTTTTATTGTTATTTCTAGTATTTTGTCCTTAGGCACACCTCATCAAGGAGATCAGTGATGAAACATATTCCCGTCGTGAGCATATCATTTTTTGTTGTTGATTTTTTTTTCCTGGCAATGTTTACTGCAAGCCGTATAATTCAATAGGACTTAGGTTTTTCTTTTTATTTTGAGACAGAGTGGGTTGAGAATGGTGAGAATAAGCTGTAGTTTTTTTAACTTACCGAGCGTCAATACAAAAGAATCGTCCTCTACTAGGCACACTCGGTACGATGTCAGTTTGTTCTTTTGTCTTATGTTAAAGTTTCAGTTTCATTGGGCCTCATCAAAAAAAAAATGTATAGTGTATGAATTCTTCTACGTATTTTATTGTTTAGCAAAGTATAACTGTATTTGTAAATAATCTTAGAGTAGAGATATAGTGTCAGCAACAACAGTAAAAATCAATTTAAATCCTGCAAAGACACAAGAATGAAAACGAAAATCTCTAAAGCCATTTTTATTACTTTGAGCTAGAAGGCATAAAGAAAGCTTGAACAGCTGACGAGAGAACGTAAAACTTGGGTTGGGAGGAAACATCAGACAGCTGATTCCCGGAGTGTGGGATGTAGACGAAGTCAGTGAGTTTAGATATGCATGTGTGTATATAGCGTTTGTGTGTGTATACTGCGTATGTACATATGCATTATATTAATAAACATATGTATATATACGTTTATTCATATATATATATATATATATATATACGCATATATATGGTGTACGTGGGTGTATGTATGTATATATAAGTAGTTATATATATATATGTACATATATGTAAACATGTGTGTATGTATGGATACATAGATAGAGAGATGTAACATTTTTGAAGAAAGATTTGACGTAGTTTTAAATTCTCAGAACTTTGGCGATTTTATTTATGGTGGTTATTTATTGTTTATTTCATTTGATGCGGGAGAATACAATTTCATTGGTGCATAACAACTCCGTTTTATTTATTACAGAATGTTCATAAGGTTTATATTTTAAACAAAATATGATGCAAAAAGTTTCATAAATATGAATTAGGTAGGTATTACACTCACTCGATTCAGTTTGCCTGCACAAACCTATAAATTTAGAATTGTATATTCTGTTTTAAGAGGATGGTATAATCGCGATCACATGAAAGATCTAACTCACCATATATCTAGTTGTTTCTACAATCGGTGCAGGCTCTGTTGTCAAGAAGATACATTTGTAACCATGTGGATTCAGGGATAAATCCCACTGCGCAGCACTTCGGTCAAGTGTCTTCCACCATACTGCTCTAGACCGACCAATGCTTCATGAGGTTGTCAAAAATAAACCATTCTTAGTTTGTTTACAACCCGTAACTTAGCCCATTGTCAGTAATTTAGAGAGGTTGGTGCATTAATTAGGCCCTAGCAATTTCTATTTCACATCTTATGATGGTATTATAGTTGCTATTCAATGTTCTTGAAATTCATTGAACACAATGGCCTTCATGTAACGTTGATTTTATAGTTTAATCTTATATGGAGTTAATAAAGGAAGTGCATCGAAATTAAATACAAATCGTCTAGACGTAAACTTCCTTCAACAAAACATTTTATATACAAAAAGACGTTATAGCTGCGAGTTTGAAAAATTGTTATTTCATATTGTACAGCAACATAATGTCATATTCACTGAAATAAACTACTCATATATTTTTCTAGTTTTCTCCAAGAAGGAAGATCGAATGTGACATTTAAATATATCATCTGTTGTTTGAAAATTTGTAATGAGTAACGGCTTTACCAAACTATATAAGCTGCACCTGCATGTTCCATATATGTAAATTTGTTTTCTTCCCGAATTTAACAACGTTAAATTCTGGGACGAGACAATTTTACGTAATCGGAAAAAAAACTTGTGCGGCTTTTGTAAGGCGTCTAACATCGTATTTATTTATGTTGTCCGCCGCGGTATATTATAGTTATATCGTTTGGTGATAATGTAATAAACTTCCACCTTCTAATTACTAAAAAGAACGAACTAAGTAGACCTTGCCATATTTGCGATCATAGACCTCTGTTTCATAGCAGGAAACACAGGTTGAAACACGTGGCCAAGTGGCGAGAAGAAAATACATTAGCTATGTGTGTATGTGTCTTCATAATATATGTATTTATACTTGTGCATGGAGGGTTATTCGTATATATATATATATAATAAATTTCTTTTATTTGTTTTAGCCATTTGATTGCTGCCACGTTTTTAAAGAAATAGACCCCAGGACTTATTCTCTGTAAACTTAGTTCTTATTCTATCGGTGTCTTTAGCCGAACCACTAAGTCACGGGGACGTAAACAGACGAACATCGGTTGTCAAACAATGGTGTGAGAACAAACACAGATACAAAGACACACACACACACACACACACACACACACACACACACACACACACACACACACACACATAAATATGTACATATACAAACAGCCATGGAACTCGAATCCACATAACACAAGACAAGGTTGAGTGACTTGCCATTAAGATAAACTGCTCGCTGACAAATTCATCCGCAAATTTAGACGCAGAATAGCTAAATGGACAACTACATGTATATAAATGTAAACAAAGGTGTGTATAAATATAAACTAAGGGGATGTGGGTTCGAGTCCCATGGCTGTTTGCTGCGTAAGGCTAATTTACGCAGTTCTTTTGCTGTTCTAACGGCAATTCGGCGTTCGAAGATTATAGTCTTATTTGTATCGTACAATACACATTCCAACGCTTATGAGAACTAAATGTTAGTTCGACCAAATTCTTCTGGTTTATAAGGGTAATTTACCCATGAATTCTGCTGTCCTAACGACAATTTTGCCTCCGAAAAATATCATCTTATTTGTATCGTGTTTGTCTCTTTGTCTGTCCATGTGTGTGTGCTTGTGTGTGCGTGTGTGTGTGTGTGTGCGTGGTTGTGAATTTCACTGTGCATAACGAACATATATATCCATGGTGTTGGCAGGCAGGCTTCTTATCACACAGTCACGCCTGTGCACATGTATGTGTCATTGTGTGTGAGTGTGTCTGTGTATGTGTATGTGTGTGTCTGTGTGTGTGTGTTTGTGTGTGTGTATATACATGAGAATATTATCTGAACAAATTTACAGAATAAACATTCTCGGTAATATTAATGAATGCACCAATGTTTATAGCTAAGGAATTAAACCTTATGTTTATACTTAACGTCTTTAGAAATTCTGTTGGTTTGAATCATTTTGGTTCCGGACAAATAATTTATGAATATCACTAGTAATTCTTTGAGACATTTATTGAATTCTGCTTTGATATTCTGTTCTTATGTCCTGTTTTCGCATCCATGAGAACAACATATGGATATTCTTCACTGTCCACATAGACATTCTTTTTAAAATAAGTCTAATACATTTTCTTTTTCACAAATATCTAATAGTATTCTTTTAAACAGCTGTCGTATATATATATATATATATATATATATATATACATATATATATATATGTATATATATATATATATATATATATATATATATATATATATATATATATATATATATATATATATATATATATCACATGTATATACATATACACGTGTACATATATTTATGTATATATGTATATGTATAAATATATATATATATATGTATACAGAGAGCAAGAGAGATGAATATACACATATATTTATGCATATATGCAACTATATATGTATATATGTACATATATATATATGCTTCATATATATATATATATATATATATATATATATATATATATATTTATATATGTATGTGAATATATATATTCATGTATGTATGCAGGAATGCATTTATGTATGTATGTATGTATGTATGTATGTATGTATGTATATATGTATGTGTGCAGGTATGTATGTATGTATATGTGTATATCGTAACATATTAGTTATGAAGCATATTGAAATATATACTACATGCTGCAAACGTTATCTGATATAGAAATCAATATTATGAGTACAATAGAATGATTTGTCTGGCATATCAAAGTTTCTTCCAGGACTCAGATACTTACGACAGTCCTGACCTCACCATCTTGTAGCCAGTATTAAGATATAATAAGCATTGTGTCTATATAAATATATATGTGGGGGGGTGCGTGTGCGTGTGTGTGTGTGTGTGTATACATATACATATATATAACATCATATACCTACACCTATAAACATATGCATATATAGATAGATATATACATACATACATACATACATACATACATACATACATACATACATAGATAAGGAGCGTTGTAGTTCGCTTGAAGCATTGTAAATTCGAAGGTAAAGAGAGAGAAAATAGAAAGCTTCTGACAATGTGGAAAGTTTTATAAAACTCTTATATTTCAGGTGCAAAGCCCATTTCCAGAAGAAAAAAATTTTTACAGAATCTCCAGTTATGAAAATTGAGAGGGGCGGTGATTGATAGATACACAAATAGATAGATATATAAGCATATATATATATATATATATATATATATATATATATATATATATATATATATATATATATATATATATATATATATATATATATACATATCTATGTCTGTGTTTCAATCTATGTATATGGGTGTATGTCTATGGCTTCAATGAACTTGTAAGATGTTGCACAAACACCCAGTTGCGACTGCATTGATCTCCGTAACCGAAACATCTGTAAGTTTATGAACGTGATTATGTAAATGTTCTTACCTTGTCATTAAACAATTAATATCAGACTCTGTCTTAGCTTAAATCTTAATTCTAAACGATATGCGTTTCTTGAGTTATAACGACTGGTTTTGAGTACCGCTATTTATGGTTGTATACGCTTCTTTCTTAAAATAATAATTATTCTCATAATTTTTTAGAAACAAAATACTCCCTTGAAAACAGAAGGAGAGATCATAAGATATTAGATAACTGGAATTCCTGAAAAAGCGTAGTCTTCAAATGTTATCAGCAGAAGCATGCTGAATCATGGCTGACCGTTGGTTAAACGCCAACAACTGTCGCAGCAATAACAATGGTTTTCTTCTCAGATTTCCAGGTAAAACTCTAATTTATTAATCTTTTTTTAACTCGAAATGTTTTGCAGATTCCGTATTCCACATTGATCGATAAAAAAAAATGTCCTCGTCTATAGTAATGGTCTTTATGTTTTATTTTTGTTTTCTTTTAATCTGCTTTTTTTCCAGTTTTTTACTGTGATACTTTTCCTTATAGCATAAACATGCATTTGGTAGCATAAGTAAACATTTCAATAAACGAACATCTGTATATTTGTGTGCTTGAGTGTGTATATATATATATACATATATATATATATATATATATATATATATATATATATATATATATATATATATATATATATATATATATATATATATATGCATGCATACATACACACATACACATATGTAGGTGTGTGTATATATACAGGTATGCATATATATATGTATATATATATATATATACACACACATATATATATATATATATATATATAGAAAGAGACGGAGAGTGAGGGGTTGGGATATAATATATACACGTATATATATATGTGTGTGCGTGAATATATATATATATATATATATATATATTTATATATGTGTGTGCATATATATATGTGTGTGTCTGTATACATATACAGATGTATGCACACATGTATGTATGCACACATGTATGTATGCATTATGTATGTATCTACATACATGCCTTTAATCTTATATATCACTTGGGCATTAGCTGCATGTAGACATCAACTTTTTTAAAATGGCATATCATGTTTGATGTGACATTTACATCAACTGGACGCATGATCTCTGCAATTTCGTGCATTTCTTGTTTTTTCTATTTACTTTCTGTCCAACAAGAAACAGAAAATTATTTTCAGTTTTATTTCCGGAATTTATAGCGGTTGTATATTTTAAATGGAATATTACAGCAGAAGATGTTATTTTTATTGTAGTTAGTTTTATTACGAACAAATATTTTGATGCACTAAACATGCTTGATGTTTGAACATATTAACCTACGTAAACAGAAACAAATACTCACTATTCACACACAAGCCTACACACACACACACACACTGGCACAATCAAACGTACATATATATATATAAATAGAGATGCATATATACATACACTTATAAATTTATACATTTATATATCTTTATATGCAAATACCAGCATATGCATATATATATACATATATACATATATATATATATATACATATATACATATATATATATATATATATATATATATATATATATATATATATATATATATATATATATATATATATATATACGCGTACTTGTACATTTGTATGCGCTTATATGCTTACGTGTTAATGTTTCAGAAATCTAGTTATATATATATATATATATATATATATATCACTAATTGTACGGGTTCTTGTAGCATGTCTCTTGAACTATATGCCATTTTCCGTGCATTTTTCGAAACGAAGATGCATCTTCTGAACTATTTTAGTTCTGCTTTTTTATGCTCTTTTTTTTTATTCATTTCGTTCTTGTATTTTTTCTTTGCTTTTCCTTCCTTCTGCGACAGCAATATCTTTACAAGAATGCACAAGATGATACGTATACATGCTTTCGCATTACATACACAAATAGATTTTAAGTAGGAGCAAGACATACACATACACGCACGCACACACACGCATCCAAATATGCATGCATACATATATACATATATACACGTACATACATATATACATATATACGTACACATATATACACGTCACATATATACACGTACACACATGTATGTATAGATATATAGTCATGTATATATACACATACATATACGCATATGTACACGTGTCACTACATGTCTGTGAGTTCGTAGACCTGCATTTCTTAAATACTTAAAAAGTATGTAGACAGATGTGCCAAGTGTCAAACTGACAGGCGCAGAATCAGAATGGCTGAACAATTTCATTGCTTTTGGATACATGGAAATCCGTGTGTGGATGTCTGTGTGTGTCTGTGTGTGTCCGTGTGTCTGCGTGATTGCGCTTGTGTTTATGTATTTATGTATTGGTACGTGTGTGTTAGTATGTGTATGTGTGTATTTATATATATATATATATATATATGTGTGTGTGTGTGTGTGTGTGTGTGTGTGTGTGTGTGTGTGTTTGTGTATGTATGTACGTATGTATCAACGTATGTATATGTATGTATGAATACGTTTGTAAATATATGCGCAAAACCATGTCGATATATATGTGTGTGTGTGTGTGTGTGCGCGCGCGGCTATGTGTGTGTGTGTATACACACACATGCTTAATAGATACAGCTTTGCTTGATAGATAGATAGATAGATAGATAGATAGATAGATAGATAGATAGATAGATAGATAGATAGATACAGACTGACAGACAGATATAGACAGGCAGAGACCGACAATGGGAAGTATAATGATCTGAAGAGCAGGAGTAGTCACGCACACACATGTATATATAGTATATAGATTTATATAAGTGTATTTGAATGAATACATGCAAGCACAGGCGCAGACACATATATATGCATTTGTCTATTTCCCACCATTTCAACGTATGTTATGGCGTCAACATCATACTGTATATAAGCATGTTATTCTCACCACTCACCACATCGTATACCTTGTTGTAGAGTTAAGTTATTGGAATATTATAGTTCTCAATATTGACAGGCACGTTTCATAGACAGTCTGCCGTTTCGGTATTAGCCTTAACCACTGCATGTCGTTTTATGTATTACAGTGAAGTATCTATCGATCTAGACACTCGAAATTGGCTGCCATTTTGTCGGGCAAGCGAAACACCGTAACTGATTATCTCATAAATAATTTTGCAACGCAATTAAAGACCTAAACGTAAATTTGGGTGAGGGCCAGCGAGATTTTTGTCTACCCTCAATCAATTTTGTTCGATGATTGAAATTATTAGCCCGTAATAAACGTATATGTTGCATGCATATACGCGAATACACAGGCACACACGCATATATATGTACATAGATCGAGTTAGATAGAGACAGAGAGAATTACATAAATAAGATATATAAAATAGATGGATAGAAAAAAAGATAGAAAATTTGCATGCACACACAAATTCGTACATACAGATACACATACACACACACTCACATATATACATATAATAAATAATAAATACTATATAATATATAAATATATATATATATATATAGATATATATATATATATATATATATATATATATAGAGAGAGAGAGAGAGAGAGAGAGAGAGAGAGAGAGAGAGATAGATAGAGAGAGAGAGAGGTAGATAGATATAGATATCGATATATATATACATGAATATATGGGTACAGGACGTTACCGACGACGCAAAAGACATGAAATACGTAAGCAACAAGAAAAAAAGAGAGAAAGGAACATGCATCATTTGTTGGCTGTCTATCTACTCCTCATTTCGAGTATTCAACGACAAGGAGTATACAGACAGCCGACAACTGATGAAAGGTCCTTTCTCTGTGTTTACTTGACCTGTTTTCCATTTTTTGTTGATGTTTACGTATTTCACTCGTTTTTCCCTCGTTTGTTTACACATTTCATGTTATTTGCACTGTGGGTGACGTCCTGTTCCCATATATGCATATATATATATATATATATATATATATATATATTCTGTCTTTTCTTTTATTTGTTTCAGTCACTTGATGGCAGCCATGGTGGGGCACCACCTTTATTTGAACAAATCGACCCCAGGACTTATTCATTCTAAGCCAAATACTTACTCTATCGTAGATTTTTGCCGAACCGCTGAGTTATATTGGTTCATATAAGCAATTATATACAGGATTAAGTAACATTAATACGTCTATCTATCATATAAGATACTTTACCCATGTATTGATATTATATTATTTTATATTATATTATTATATTATCATATTATTTTGCAGTTTGATATTTCTACCATTTCGTCGAGGCAAGCGTATATATAAACAGAATATATGCAGTCAATTATAGACATGCATTGATGCAATCAATTCGCTAGCAGAATATCTATACTTTAAAATGAACGAGAAAATAATCAGTCATGGGACGAGGGCTATTAATGACACTAAACGAAGTGACAAGTGTATTGTTATCGTTGTTGTTAATGTTATTGTCTTAGTTGTAGTTACTATTCTTGTTATTGCTATTGTCGGTGTTGTTAGGCCCACTTCAGACTGTATGCAGTATGCTCATACACCACAATGTTGTTTCTGACAAACCTACTATTTATACCTGTATAATGCATCTAGGACTTCGTTATGCAATCTTTCAATTTTTTAGAGTGTAATATGTTGTTTCATGAAGGCTAGACTGTTATTTCTAGCAGATCCAACAACCACGTATGAGATATTTGACTCGTGGTTTATTTATAATAAATTTTCTGCTTATTCACCGCTGTGCCTTATTGTACAGAAGTATGATGGAAGACATTTTAACCGCGAGTCCCTCGTCCTTTAATACGTATGATAGAATATATCGTTTAATGTATGTTTTCTTTATTGGAGTTGTAATTTCATAATTGGTTAGATGTAGAAAAGGTGCATTCACCGAGACAACCCTTTCGAGAATGGCAACATGATTTGATTGTTGTTAATCAAAGATGACAGATTACCTGATGTCAATAATGAATTGAATGTTCTCGAAGAGAACATGCGCCGGAATTGCAAGAATTTTTATCGATTATATTTCAAACATGAGTTTCAGAAGTGAAATATTCGTTTTTCAAAAGCCACAAACAAGCGTAGACTTACGTAAATGAATGGAAAAGAGAAAATGCATCCATTGATTCTGATAAACAGAATATCATTCCTAGAACATCCTGTATCTTTCATGCATGTTGTAGACAGAATGGAGCTGACGCTAAAGGCTGTCAGCTTTTAGCTCTGAAGGTCCCTCCTTTTAAAATGTCCTTTGAAAATAATGTGTGTGCGTGTGGTAGTAGTAGTAGTAGTAGTAGTAGTAGTGGTGGTGGTGGTGGATGATGGTGTTGGCGGTAGTGTTGGTGGTGTTCCTATGCCCACGTTATACACATTATGGCCACGCGTGTATATTATCGCTTTTGTGTAATTCTATTTAGAAAGTATAAAACTGAATATAATTTAGCAGTCACACAGACACTCACACAAGTACACATGTAGTTCCATCTATTAATCCTATCTATCTATCTACAGGGAGAGAGAAGTAGAGAGATGATACATAAATACAGACAGACAGGCAGACAGACTGGCAGACATACAGCCAGAATGAAAAACAGATAGATAGATAGATAGATAGAGAGAGAGAGAGAGAGAGAGAGAGAGAGAGAGAAGAATACGTATATCTATGTGTATATATATATATATATATATATATATATATATATATATATATATATATATATATATATATATATATATATATATATAACGATCTGACAAAAAATTATTGTTGCTGTCGAAAGTCACAAAATCTGAAAGCAAATTATCTTGAAGTTAAAATTATTAATTATACAAATTTTTGAAGAAAAACATTAATACAC